>NW_010518516.1:187435-217135 GCF_000687285.1 Phaethon lepturus
GCAAGCAGGCATTGGCGGGGGGAGAAGAGGGCAGTGTCTGGGTCACTCACGGCATAGGGGCATTGGGCCTAAACACTAGGTCAATTATTAGAGCAATTAGAAGTGCTGTTATGGTAGCTGCAAGGATACCTTTCCGTGATTAGCACTCTTTTCTCTGCTCCCACCTACTTCAAAGGGACAGAGGGCAAAGCCATCCCCTCTCACCCATCCACCCTTCTCCTGGTATTAGTGCGCAGGCAGGGACCCCCACAGGGGTGTATCCCCACCAAGGCAGAGAGGCAGGGAGCTGGCTCCCAGCCCACTTTGGAGACGAGGATGTGCCCCAGCACCTCTTTTAGTGCAGGATGGCAAAGTTCCCCCCTGGCTTTCAGCTGTGCCTAATATGCGCCGCCCAGCTCTGTGACTAGTTTGCAGAAGGTGGGATTTTTGCCTTCATGTATTCCTGTAATACACTCAGTACCCTGCAGCAGAATGACGCAAGGTCCAAGAAAGGGCAGACTTCATGCATTTGTTAGAATTAATGCTAAACTACAAAAAAAGTCCCCTTTCTAAGGATGTGGGTATTCTTGACATTTCTTTAAAGCAAACTGCAGGGCACACTGAGCAATGTTCAGAGTCTTGCTGAGGCTTCAGTAACTTAATTATACTTTATTCTCTTTCTAACCCACCCACATACATGTTTTACCAATTTAAACTTTTTATAGATCCTCCTAAAGTCTCTTCTGCTGTGCTTTGCTCTTAGCATCACACTTGTTTTGTTTTTCTTGCTTCAGCCCTTGCTTAAGTACAGAGTGCCTTCCTATGTCTGCGTAATACTGTGCAAGACAGATTCTGAACCTCAGTGTGAAGCAGAGCTAAAAGAAGGAGTAAGGAAGGAGTAACAAATGGACTTTACCTTGTGTCACACCTCTGTCCAGCTCTTCTGTATAAAATACACAACACTGATTTAGAAGCTTTAGTTCTTACGTGCCAATACATTTCTGGAAGTAGACATAAAAGACGCTAATGGAATCATACGCTAATGAAACCTGAAGTACTTAAGTTATTAGTAACTTGTCACAAAGCAAAAACTGTCACAAAGTGCTAATTGTACAATTAGGTACAGGCATACACTCCAGCAACTGTAAAGAGGGGATCTTGCTTACAGATCAAGGCCATGTGCTCTGTGTTGGACGGCGTGATTAAATACATATATTAATATAATTATATAATATACAAGCATATTTAAAATGAAGTATCTAAAAAGTGATACCAACTTACCTTTCAAATCAGGAATAATTAGAAGCATTTTGAGCCTTACTATTTTCAGCGGTGAGACAACAGCTGATTCCAATGGGCTCTTTATGACTGAAAGCCTGTACAGTGTTTTGCAAGACCAAGTTCAGATTCATGCTAAGTTAATACATTCATTCATCTTTGAGAGCTTCTTCCCCAGCTAAAATTCTCTTTTGTATTTGAGTTGTATAACAAATCCCTCATCAACTCAAAAGCATACTCCCTAGCGAAGCACTGAATTTCAGGACTAACATCAAAACTCAAAGTCTTAGAAAGAAAAAGAAAATTATGGACTTTCTCAGTTGATAATTGCTGCCTTCTTTTATATGAGCCTTGCGCTGAGTTGAGCTGATTATAAAATAAAAGGAATGGGTTTCCTAGAAAAATGGAAATGCTGTCTTAAAGGAAAATGCTTTTCAGATCTAAAATACAAGAGCTGAATTCCATTCTCAAATGGAAATCATAGACTAACGAGATTTACATAGGAAAGAGTAATGTGCAAAATGTGTGAAGTTTTTCTATTAA
This sequence comes from Phaethon lepturus, assembly GCF_000687285.1. Taxonomy (NCBI): domain Eukaryota; kingdom Metazoa; phylum Chordata; class Aves; order Phaethontiformes; family Phaethontidae; genus Phaethon; species Phaethon lepturus. The sequence continues at coordinate 189,236 of NW_010518516.1, forward strand.
GGAAAATTATTTCTGGCAGTTGCACCACTTGAGATAAGGGGCGATGGAGACATGAGCAAATATCTTGGCATCGCTTGGTGTGAGCTTGGAGCTCTGCCTAGCAACATTTCTAAAATGAATCAAAGCTCATCTGGCATCCTGATTAATCTTTAGCTAATGCATATATTGGGGCTCTGGCTTCCCCTATGCATTATGATGTTACCAGCACACTAATGACTGTTCAACTTCAGTGTGGCATTTAAAGTGGGAATATCTGAGAAGTTATACCCATAGGCAGAGTAATGGATATACCTTCACTGAAAGTCACAGAGTGATGCTCATTTATGTTGGTCCTAATCATGCAATAGCAGAGCAGAATATGTTAACAGCTTAGGCACAATAAATAAAGCACACTCCATACTCCCTCCACCTGAAAGCATACACAGCACTCAACTAACTAATTTTCATTAGAGTTTACTGTACGTTGAGATGAAGAACATGACAATAGATTCTGTTGGAGGTGAGTGTTGAGTGGAAGAGGTGAATCACAGATCACAGAATCGTTAAGGTTGGAAAAGACCTTTAAGATCATCAAGTCCAACCACCAACCCAACACCACCATGCCCACTAAACGATGTCCTGAAGTGCCACATCCACATGTTTTTTCAATACTCCCAGTTGATGGGGACTCCACCACCTCCCTGGGCAGCCTGTTCCAATGTTTGACCACTCTCTCAATAAAGAAATTTTTCCTAATATCCAATCGTTTCTGCTTATGTGTAGGATTATGTATTTCTGAACTCCACTGGGAATGCACTGGGACGCAAGGAAGTCAATCCCCAGAATTAGCTGTATGGTATTAGATGGAATAATTTGTTCATATAGAGGGCAGATTGTTTTAGAAAATGGTATTAGTTTATTCTCTACAAAACAGGAAAGACTTGCTTGAGGCAACTGAAGGAAGCAGCAATTGCCCTTTTTATTCTTTCTTCTCCCTGAGGGGATATAAGGCAATGAGTCAACTTTGATTCTCCCCTCACTCCCACTGCCAGAGAGGCTGCCAAGTATATATTGGGTTCCCAAGGGCAAAAGGCCTTCAAGCAGATATTTATGATACTTATCCCTGTGGCTAGTGCTGAAAATTAAAGACACATGATGTTCAAACCCAAAACAACAAGCATAGCTTTCCAAAGACAACCAGCTGCTTCACTGGGAACTGCCAGAGCAAACAATTAGGAATTCAGCAAGGCTATTCACACGGCCTGCTTTCTCGTTGGACTGTTTGGTATTCTCTGCTATGAGGGGACACAACTTTGATATTTCAGAAAGATGATAAGAGTGATTATTCATCACTGGCTTTGTCCAGCTGGGGGTGTAGGGGTATGTATCTGTTTTGAGAAAAAAAAAAAGTCTGAAGCTTCCTCAGTCGACAAGGTAGTTCAAGAAATACACATTTCCTAAGTACTAAACACAAATGACATTCTAAATGAGAAATTATCAGTAAAAGGAAGCTATTTAGGATGTTAACCATCACTATCAAAACTGAGAGGAACTGACACGATATGCTTTTTTCAAATGGTTTTCTAAATGAAAGTGAGAGGGATGGACACAAATCAAGTTGCCAAATTCAACTTCTTCCTACTCAGCTTCATGTAGGTCCAGATACCACTTTGTTGGTGTGGTCTAGTATGCATAACAATTCCATCGCTGTAGGCAAATTAAGAGAGAGGCAGACTGTGGAGTCAGCTGTGCTCAGGAGAATCACTCCGGATTTACCTGGGTAAGACTGAGAATTGAACCTGTTCCATAAAGTGATCCATCTCCTATGCAAGCATGTGAACTAGCTCCAAAACTGATATTACTAAACTTCCCAAGAGTATAGCATTTCTGTGTACTTTCTTTTCAGCTTCAGATGCACTTGTTAAATACCGTGCTTATTCCAGTGAACATCACTTCTCGTACTTTGGCTGGGTAATTGATGCTTATGGACTGAAGCTTACAAAATTGAAATAACCCTAGTGTTCAATAAATGTACAGTTCTTCACATATGCCAATGCCTTGGCAGAAATCGTAGAAAATGCTACAGAAACAAGAACAAAACTAGCTGTTGGGCACACCTCTAAAGCCCCATAAAAAGTGTTGCCAAAGAAATACCATTCAGGCTGAAAAAGGTGAAGATTTTTAAAGGGCAGTTCTCAACTACTTAACAAGGTTGAGAACAAATGAACTGTGTACCAGTCCCATATCAGATGCTCGAATTCCTATCGGCTTCTTCATCTATGGATGGCAAAGCATCAGGATGTGAACCTTGTTCAAAACTTGTCTAACTTTTGACCTAGACAGTGACCAGATCTCGGGAGGGCATGACTTTCTACACAATTTCTAAACTTCCTGGTTCTATCTGGGTTGAATGCTCTCAGAAAAAGTATCCTTTCTGCAAAGCTGTTAAATGCTCCTTGCTATTTCACTGAGTGCTATCTTATCACCTGAGAAGTCATACTGAGTACTCCACCTCCAGTCTCACAAATTAGTCTAGTTCTTGTAAATGAAAATCCTATCTCAGATCTTACCAGAATATTATCACAGGAGCATAAATGAAAATAAACAAGAAGAGTGCACACCACCAGAGATCTAGCAAAAACAGCTTTTTAATTTCTAGCCATTCAAACAGCGTTGGTTTGAAAAATCATCGGAGAAGTGAGTATAATGGTATTTGCATTCCTTCAACAGAGCTAAAATATGAATCAAACAAGCCCAGGGAGGGACAGAGCAAAAATATCAAGTATAAAGGACTGCAAAAAAAGCAAAATGATCGTATCTGTATTACTAATCTATAATTTTATAGATATAGTTAGATGAAAAAAGATGAAAAGATGGCAAGGAGAAAAATGCATTAGCGCTCAAGATAAGAACAGATGTTGCTGAGTGGCTGATCTTCATAGCTTTTCCTGAAGATCCAGGTCATAAGTGATCTCACGTGAACTGCCCACAAATGAAACTGGCAACTTAACCCCCATTCAGTTCATATTTGAACCAGGCTTTTACTGAGGCAGTTCTGATTTCGGATCAGAATAATTATTTTTTTCCCTTCTGCTAATAATATTTTGCCTACTGCTGAATAGTCCTACGGAAAATACAGGTTTTAAATTGTGAAGGGCAGGGGAATTGATAGTTCAGCTGAACTACATGGATGTTTGAAAACCAAAAGGTCTTCATAGATGTGAGACAGTATTATTTCTTACGTTAATATTTTCAAGATATTATTTCTTGAGTTGACCAGTCTTAGATAGAATTTTTTGATAGTCTTAGAAAACTAACATAGGACCAAACAGGTCATCTTTTCTTTCCTAGAGTAGTACCTTTTGAGAAAAGGTGGAAAAATATGTAGTATTTTGTATGGGACCCTTCCGGAACAGCACAGAAAGAGTTGTAGGTGCTGTATTTCTGAGCAGGCAGAGAATGATGGTTTCCAGTAAAGCTTTCAAAAGCATTCAATTCACTCTAAGAAAACTTCTGAAACTGGGACTTTTCCTGTGAGCATACGATACACATGCCTCAAAAACATAAACCCAAACAAGCCAATCAAAATCAAAAACACAAAACCAATAATAAAAAGCCATTCAGTTGGAGGCATACTGTAACTAGGATCTGTTTCTAGAAAATGCAAACCAGCTTGGCACTCTTTCTCTGCATGCATGGGCTGCTGAAGCATGCATTTTGGTTGCCTCTCTGAATATACTGCATTCTGGCAATATGGCAAGAAGCCAATAAGATAAAACACACCATGAGATCATACTTTGTAAATCAGAACTTTCCCAAAGAGTACTAATGACATACTAGATCTAGAAATTAGTAAAAAATATCAGCAGTTTCCATCTTTAAAAGCTCAGTTTATACCTATTTACCATCATCAAATGTTACATGAATTTCATAAAAGTTTTGAGTGCAACAGTTAAAACAGCACTGAAGAACAGGACTGGATAACCAGTTTAGGGACCTGGATTACTAAATCATTCGCTCTGAATGCAAATGTAAAGGGATACAATTCTGCCAGTGCTATACGCTCGTAAACCTGGAACAACATTTCTGAGGCCCCTGGAAATTCTGAGATGTTACAGGAGTACAGCAGAGCTCAAAATCTGCCCAAAATCACTGCGATGATATCATTCATTCCTAAACTGCATGACAATATACGTATTTACAGGCACAGGAATGGCAAAATTAGAGACAGAAATTCATAAAAAGAGTAAATTCATTAACAGAAAAAGAAAACACAAAGATATTTAAGCTTGAAAGTTCTGGAGTTATAAACTGTAACAACTAACCAATTCTCCATTTTCTTTCAAACATCCCACACACCTAAGCCTACAAGCAGGTTGTGCTTTTAAATTATCTCTGGATGTAATACTCACAGAAAGACACAGGCTGTAAACAATGAAACATAATTAAAAGGGTTTGAAAAATGCTTGTCCAAGTAACTATGATTAAATTATTTCATCTTTCATTTGAGGCAGCAAGTTTCCCAGGATTGTATGTACTTACATTATAAAATGGATCAAAGTGTCATCGTGTAAAATGAGAAACAGGCCAGTGAAAAATTAACAAGAGTTAATCCATGATATACAACTTTCCATCACAGTAAATGCTCTTTCTGTGCAGTGAGCCATCTGTAATCTCAATTCTTTTTCCTGTGAGTAATACAGCTCTGGTTAGATTAATTTGCCCTTTCAGGGTTAATATACTTTAATCTGTCCTGTACTTTAGACTTCCTCTGCTAGCTGCAGTTTAACAGATATTATGAAGATGCAACTACATTAGAACTAAAATATTGTTATGTGTTCATAGTGGAGTTCCATAGCCATAGAGCTTTAATCCCCTGTTGGCTATTTACATTAAACTTGACCTTTTTTGTACCTCTTGATATTATTGCCACAACATTTTAAAGTTGCCACGAATAAGCATTCCTCTGTGGCGAATATTTAGTCAAGATAATGATTTTTAAAAAAATAAAATTATTATTACTGACATTGCAGAGCTCCAAATACATGATAAGGAAGTAGTAAAAATAACGACTGCAATGTCTACCAATAGTGTGTTGATAATTTAGGCCTGTAGCTCCTGTGCAAACAGCTTACGGAGTGAACCGAAAAAAATATTTCATGTAGCTTGACCTCGACATGTACTACCTGTACACGCCTAAGCCCAAGCTCACAAAGCTTACTTTAAAAGTGACAGTAGTCTCTGAGATACTGCACCTGAATTACCCTTTGCTTCATAGCTTGGCAGTCATTTGGTGCTACCACTTGCACAAGCTCCTCCTGATTCTCAGGCTTGCCCACAAAATCTCCTCTTTTGGATGCAAGGGACTGTTGCGATCAACATTATCATTATAATATCATTAAAAGGTTGTGATTTACGCCCATCTTTGCCAACATACAAGCGCTAAGTGTGCTTAGCTCTGTGTTAGTTAGCATGGGACCTGAGGAACCCCAGCTAACAGGAGTAATTTTTCAGTGTAAGTAGGCTGTTAGGGTGACATTCACCTGCACGGGTCCTAACTTGGCATATGGAAAGGGCTATGTGTAAAACAGGGACTGCAGTCTAAGTTTCACCATACCTTTCACTGTTAGTCAGACGCCTCTTTCTCTCCCTGTTTGTATGAATTGTACACAGCAAACTTGTTTTCTTCAAAGAGAAATCAAGGATCTTCCTTAGTTAGCCACCTTCTCTCAAATCAAAGTTTTAATAAGCTGGCAAGCAACAAAAAACTGTTAACAACATCCTAAAGAAGAAAAGCATATTTCTTGCTATCCCTCAGTGAGCTGGAGCCCATTTTGATAACCTGGATAGCTTCCAGCTTTGCAAGCTACTGAAATATTTTTGGCTCTGGACTATAATCAGACGAAACGAACAAAAGGGAACACAATTATCATAGCAGTTTTATTTCTGGAATTTAAATCCCACCAGCTCCGGTTTTGCAAACTGACACCTTTTCAGACTTCTTTGTGGTAAAACTTCTTTGCTGTCTTTACAGTGCCAGCTGAATGGCAAATTCCCACTACAAGAGGAGCAATGGATAAAGCTTACTTCCCTGCTCCTGTAGCAAACTGCCCACCTAGCCTGTGAGCCTCCTCTGATGTTTTGCTTTTGGCTTTGTAGTCTGATCTTTAGTGAGCATTCAGACTGCCATAAAGATGGAGAATTTAGTCTCGAAGCTGGCAGAGCTGTTCTCATTTCTCCACAGGTCGTGCAGAAAAAAATATTCTGGGCTTAGCACAAAAGCTCAGTAGCTCTTTTAAAAGGACTTCCTCGCTTTTCGGGGTCATTTGCTTTAAATACATGGAGCAGTAGTCAGGGAGTGAATGAAGGAGACAGAAGAAAAAAGTTCAAAATTAATTAAAGCCTAGAGCGTAATGAAAAAAAAAACAAAATCACATTAGAGATGGTTTTTTGGACATGACTTTTGTCCTTCTCCAGCCAAGATTCATTCTTCCGACAGCAGCCCAGCTACTGTTTACGTGGACTCTCTGCCCCAGCGGTGTTGTCCCGGATGAGGTGCCCCGCGCCACCAGACCAGCTTTCAGAAAAGGCTCAAAGTCTGTGCGAGTCTGAGCATTTTTGCAAAGGTCTGTGGATCCTCACAGACTGGGTGAAGCCAGAGTCTCCCCTCCTGCAATGGCAATGGATTCTGACGTTGTTCAGAGCCGGGAAGGATCAAAAGTTTTAATCCAGGCTATCTCAGGAAGGAGTAGGCTAGAAGCCAGTCCCTCTTAAATTTTGTGACCAGACTGGATGTCTTACAATAGTCATAGGACATAAGACATTTTTTGCAGACAATATATATTGCAAGTGCTGTCTTTTGCTGAAGCTTGAAGAATGTGAGGGTAGGTACATAAAAACACAACATGCAAATGTGAAAGCAAGTAGATCAAACCTAAAACAAGAAAGAGAAGAAGAAGTAGCATGACTTTCTCCGAATTTGGTCAAAGCTGTGGGTCGCTTTACTGTTATCTGAACAGGATCAGATATTGTTGGCATAGTAATATGCAAAAATCATGTTATATACGCACAAAATCTGTTTTACCAGCTAGTACTTTGCAGTACTACAAATCACCATTTCCCCTCCAAGATCTTTCCTAAACAGTGAGTAATCTAAAAGAAGAGCACAAGATGAGAAAACAAAGAGCATTCACGCAAATGTTCATTCCCATGTTAAATGCGAGGGCACGGCAGAGATACTGCAGTTTTTATTCCAGCTGAAACTCTGCTTCAGTCCTGTGTGACCTTCCTTGGGGAAGTCACTGTACAATTTTTTACTTAACAGAAATCCAATTTAAAGTGTTCTGAGATATCCAGAAGTGGAGCAAACAAAACTTCTGACTTCAAAAGGTCAGAAATGAAAATCTGCCAATCAGCGCTATTAACCAGCAAAGTTAGGGTTGCTCTCCCATTCTTTTCTCTCTAATATACTACTGGAAGACCACAAAAAAAAAAAGTTACTTCGAAAACTTGGAAAAGTTACTTATAAACAACAGCGAAACGCAAAGGTAGGTGTAATCCTGTCGGCAAGGGCTCCTTCTGTGCAAAGATATTCCCTGTCACAGGACAGGAACAGTGTGCCGCAGTGAAAGGTGCCAGCAGTGGGAAGAAGTACATAAAACAAATTAGCCCTCTCCCCTTTCCACCAGTAAATCCGTCTGGTAACAGCTGTTACCTATCCAGTTTATACAATCTCTTCTCCAAAATCTTTGATGTCCAGAAGACTGGAAAATCTAATCGTGTCCTGGGAAAGAGAATGACAAAAATAAGTAATAAAAACACAAACAATTCTCTTATTGCACTCCTTGCTGAGAAAGAAAGTTCTCCAGATCTGGTTAGTTAGCACACTCTTTTATAAACCAGTCATGAATGAATGGAATTTACTATTCATGGTTATGGAAATAAAATTTAAAAAAGGACTGGCTTCATTCAGCAATCTTGACAACAATAATATATTTTCATTTGCTTTGTTAAGGACAACTAGAAAATGAGAGCATTGAGGCCTCCTCTGAAAGTCTTCAGCTTTCGCAGGCAGGGCATAGTTTAGCCCATTAGCCCAAGGGCCTGATTCTCCATTACATCAGCTCTAATGGAATTACGCTTGTGCAACGAAGACGGAAATGAAATAAATAAATAGGTCGCGCTACCTCTGGTTCTACTATACGACCAAACTGGTGGGATACACCGCACACTGGGAGGTCTCTGGTAAGGCACCAAACGTGGAGCAGCTTGGCTGCTGTCTGCTGTGTCATGGCTTCCCAGCCGGAGAGGTGGCCTCCCGAGGGAGGCACGCCAAACCGAACCCCACGCTGGGAACGACGTAACTGCTCGCTTCAGCGCTGACGAAAGGGCCCGAGATGTGCTACCCGTGACATATGCCCTACAGTGGTCCAGTGAGGAATGACGCTCCTCTTCCGTCCCTTTTGCCCCAGACAAAAAGCGACGGTGTTACACAAACAGGCACCGCTCGGGGCACGTGCGCAGGCTGCAGCGCGTCGCCGCTCGCTCACATCGGGCGTACCGGGCTGCCGGCCGCTGGGGCCAGGCAGGGCTTGGCCAGCTGCGCGGGAAACAAACAGCAGCTCTTTCTGGAAAACAGAGGGAAGGGGCCAGTTTCCATGCACCTGTCGAGACAAGATTATAAGATTTAGGTTAGGAATGCCAGTGCGCTTTTCCCATGGGGATCCTGCAGGCACACCTGTGGCACCTAGCAGGGGTTGCAAAACTTCACACAGGGGTGACCTGCTCTCACTGCTGTAAAACAGGAATAACACTCATACCAAATCTGATATGCAAAGTGAGAGAGACAATCTGAATTTTAAATCTGAATTGTAAAGCTTTCCCTATATCGCCATCCAGTTCACCTACAGCTCCTGCGCACACAGATGTCCCCAGACAGGCCCTTCGGTTACATGTCAGATAATACCCCCAGATGGCTATTTTTTTCTATTTGGAGATTATTCGGTACAAACTCTCATTGGCTCTCATTTTTCTTTTAAGTCACTACAAAATATCGCTCTGTTTTTGAGGGAGAGGAAAGTAGAAGTGGGGGCTGACGCATTTTAAATTTTAAGGGAAAGAATCCCTCCAAAGTACGAAATCTTTCAAAGACAGACTTACGTGGTTTGTGAAACGTGTGTGACTGCTGTTGATAACTTGTACCATGCTCTGCCTCTTTCACCCTCTGACACATAGCAAGAAAACTGGATTCAAAATGAGATTGCACCATGGTGAATTCATTCCTTGAATTGCATCGTACGTTTCAGCAATACACAGCGTGGGAACACGTCGATTAGCTCTCGCTTTGAAGAAATTGGATTTGCAAAGGTCAGCAGTGGCTCAGCCCATTTCTCAGCAGATCTTTGGCTTGCTTTTCATCCCAGGACTAGCAGGGAGGAGGTCAGAGAGGAATGACAAAAAGAAGCTTTTTGAAGCAAGCCCAAAGAATCTGACCGTGCTCGCAGCAGTGTGGAGCTTTCTTTTGCTTAGAGCTAATAAATAGGTGGATTTTAAACCAAAGATACAGGAATAACTTTCTGTGTGTACTTTACGTACTAAACAATTCATTATTTTGGTATAAACTAAGAAATGTTATCGAGTGTAACTTTCAGTGTGGTGAGAGCTGCCTGAAGCTAATCTGCAGACACAGCCCGCTCGCCCTCCCCCATCCATCCCTCTTTTTGTACGACGGGGAGCAGCCAGCCTGGAAAAAAGGTGGAAAGAGGCAAAGCTCAGCCCCCAGTGGAAGTGCGAAACCCCAGGAGTTTGTGCTCTGTATTTCTCCTTTGAAACACATTTCCCAGTTGTTTAGCTTGCTCCCATGCCAGCGTACTGAGACAGAGGTAGCTTCATTACCCTTTCGAGCCGGAAAACTCACAAAATATTTTGGCCACCCTCCACACCTTATTAACATAAAACTGGAGTTTCCTCCCGCTGCTGGCAGGGCAGGGCGCTAGGAATGTGTGATCTCGGCGTTTCGGCGGCTGTCACCGAGGTTTGCCTTATTCCTGCGGTGACGGATTACTCCTGGATCCGAAAGGGGGTTGCTGTGGGCACTTGCGCCAGAAAGCCACAAACGAGGGAAGGAGGTGGGGAAAAAAGAAACGAGGGCAGGTTAGAAAGGAATCCAAGAAAGCCAAGCAAGCCTGAGCTCCTTCACCTGTAAACACTAAACATCTTGTGCAGAAATAGAGTATGCACAGACTGAAATGTGTCTCCTAGAAAACTGGGCATAATAGACTCGTTTGCTCTGTTAGTGTATTTTTTTGCCAGGTCCCTTTCATGTGCCTCGATTTCTTTGGCTTTAAAGCCTGATGAAGGCTTGCAGTAATGGGGAGAGAGTGGAGAGAGCTGTCGCAGGTCTCTCAGAGCTGTAAATATCTGCTTTCCTCTGGCTCTTCCAAGACATAACATTGCAGCATTCAGGCATAAAATATAATTTAGAAAGTATGCAAGTCATAGAAGGCCAAATCCTGATGCCCTGTAGGTTCCTGTGAAGCAGCCAGTACCAATGCAGGTGAATTTTCCCTGTCATTAATCGAGCAAAATCTGAATGCCAGCCATTGCCCTGACCAATTTATTTGACTCAGAGAATCCCCTTCAGAGTCAGTCCCAGGGACTCCCAGAGGTCTGGCTGCTGCAGAAGGTGCCAGCAGTAATACTGCAGATCTTGGGAAACCTGCTGGAGGGGAGCATTTACAGCATGTGTAAAAGAGGTGTAGGGCAAAGTGCTTCAGGAAGATGAAGAAGATGAAAAGAGAGTGGCTATCGTCAAAATGACAGATGAGTGAGGTTTCTGTGACCTAACAGGAAGTAATAAATGCTGGTTTTAGGCTTTTAGTGGGGAAATGGCTTGTTCACCTACTGCTGCATAACTACCTCAGGCTTCCCCCAACATCTAATCACCTCCATGAACGAATGAGTCTATGGAGGGCTTGTCACAACTCTGCCAAGGAGGTTGTGCCAGCTCCCCTCACAAGTGCTGCGTTACCACAGATCCAGGCGTACCCTGGAGTTGCTCATTACCTCATGTACCAGCAACTCTTCAGCTGAGCCTTCACCTTCCAGTTACAGATGTGGAAGCAAGCGGGGGATCTGAGTAAGGTTCCCCGGCTAAGGGGATCTCTTTTCAGAAATAGCACTTTGTGCTAAATATGAGATCCCATCTGGAGATTTGGTTAGAGAATCCTTACTAGGAATATAATTTTTTAATTCAATTGATTTCCACAAAATTTGACCTGTAGGAAATTGCCATTTATGGACACACACACCAATTGCAAATTTTTCGTCTGTGTACGTGCAAGTAAATGTGTATCTAACGTGCAGAGTTTTGGGATAAGGAAGTATATCTGGATTACCTGTGCACAACTGTTCACACTGAACCATCAAATCCCAGAACTAGCTGCTTCTTTATATTTGTCATCCTCTTGTCTCTCTGTTTTCATTTTTAACACACTCTTTTTTGTGTGATACTTTTCTCAGCACTTACTTCAGCTTCCTCCAGTGGAGAAAGGTGTCCTTACTGCACCTTCCCTGTATGAATAAGCTTTGTGACTGAAAACATGAAGTGTTGGGCTTAGCTTGCTTTTTTCAAAAACAAAACAAGGAAAGTCAGAAGGTTAAATAACTACAGTTGAAGCTACCTTGCTGAGCTGCAATAAAAAAATAAAAGATTGGTCTGAACACACATTTTTTTATTAAAAAAAAATGCATATAAATTACAGCTGCTGACCATGTAGTCATTCTTTTTATGAGGTGTTTCCCTATACCCATATATGATTTCCACATATAAATTCCCTGTTGGTCCAAAAACTGCTCACATGAAACTGGTGTTTTTCTTAATAAATGGTCCACAGAATCTGTATTTAATCTCGGATGTAAAAAGTTCATTAGGGAAAAAAAGCATCCCGGTGTCCTGGTGGAAAGCAATACCAGACACTATCCAAGCTAAAAAAAAGATCTGCCTGCTGACTACATAGACTTTTTCTCCTTCTTTTCTACTTAATTATTTCCTATAATTTAATAAAATACAATATAACACAGCATACTATAATGGTGCCTGTAGTAACAACCACCTAGTCCAGAGAGCAGAAAAAAGCAATTTAGTTTCATTGAGTATTTCAGTGTGTTACATTTTGTTTCCTTTAAAATTCTCTAGGAGAGGAAATAGGCACCTAGCCCTGCAACAGTCTGTCTCCAAGCCCAGAAATCCCAAAGTCCTCTGCTCTGAAAGAGCCCGTTTGATCAGATGCCCTCGAACCATGCAGCGTGGAAGCCTGGGAACTGCTCCAGGTCTGCTTACCGGGGTCTTCTCAACAGGGAAAATGACTGGAACCAGAACCAGATGTTCCACATGGGATGCTCGGTTGTAAATCTGAGAAAGCATTAAAAATATGAAATTGTGAAAAAATTTCCCCAGAGCACACATGAAAATGAGAATCCACATTCATCATTACTTCCGTTACGCTGTGTAGAGAAGAGGCAGTGCTAAACTAAACCGGATGGTCGCGTATTAAGGGTCATCTGCTGCTCTTACTATGGAAGCGCAGCTGCCTCCTGAAGAAATCAGTGAGTTCAGCAGAGAACGGGTGAAGAATGTGCTCCTAAGAGATCCTTCTTTCTAGAGAAAAATGGTTGGTTTGACAAACTGTTGGATGCGCATCAGAGTGTGACAGACGGGGGACATTTTTAGCAACACTTCACTGAACTAGCGCAGCAGAGTGTGGTCCCCAAAAGCACAGTTGCATTCATTCCCATAATTTACTTTCATCCGACTTTTTCAAAACCTTCCCTAATTAATGGCTTAATTGCCATGCAGTCACACATTAGTGCAACATTCTGCCCACTTATGGACCACCCATAAAATGTTTCATAGCATTAATCCTGGAAAGTGGTAGATTGCTTGTTTTGTTTTGTTTTCTAATGTGCATAAGTGCCTATAATGCATAGTGATGGCTTTCTGGAACTGATATTTGACTCTGATTATCATGAAAAGACTCTTAGTTTATATCAGAAAATTAGAGAGGTCAGAAGGGTGTTTGTGTTTTGGGGAAAACAAGTATTTGTGATGATCTGGAATCTAATATCTTTGGTGCAGAACTCAGACACGGGGATTCCCAGCTCTTTGTAATATTTAACTCCTTAAGACACTTATGACCCAGACCATTACAGCCTGGATACCCTCAGCTTCTGTGAGCTAGCTACATTCTCTGCATCACTCAGTCTCAGTGACTTAGGCTCACAATAAGCAGTGATCTGATGACCTAATGAAACCCATGAGAACTATCTTTAAAGCTGGACAAAGGTCTAGTCTGGAGGATGTCTCAAAATAGTTTCATTTAGAAATAGAAAAACAAAACAACAGCAACACAGAATCGCAGGGAAGTGAACTGAAATAGTCTTATAATCAGCTGATTATTTGTGTCTAAAATTTAGACAGTTTGTCTGAGTGTTGTAGCTTTCCTACCTTTGAAGTCAAGAAGTTCCCTGAATTTCTAGGATGCTCAAACAAAAGCAGCAAGTAACAGGTAGCTGAAAAGAAAGCTGCTCTTGAGATGTTTCCAGACAGAAATGCTCAGTGAAGCTGGGTGGGCTGAGAATTCACATGACTGGGGGGACAGTGAGGAAAAAGACAAGTGGAAAGTAGCGTTGGATAATAAAATCAGAATTTTCTTTGCAATCAGATGCGATCGTCTCTTATAGCACAGAGATAATGCGAGGGAATCTCAGGCTCACTGACTTTGGTGAGAGAGTTCACACAATGTGACTAAAAGGTGAGGGAGTTCATACAATATGACTAAAAGGTTCATTTACCGCTTGCACTGGCTACTCTTTCCTGTGATTTCTGGGCACTGTGAGACAATGTCAATATTCTTGCCATCACCAGAAATACTTTTCTTAGTCCAGAAATGACAGATAGAAAGAGAAAGGGAAGAAAAAAAATTAGGTCCAAGTTAATATTTCTAAATTATTAATAAAAGTGATTAAGTTGCATCTAGTGCTTTTCAAAGCTTTCAAGCTTTGTAGGATGTATATGTTGGAAAGGGAAAAATGAAAGGAGAAATACCAAGAACTCTCTAATCAGCAAGGATAAGTTGCACATCTTACTTATTGGCTAAATTTGTCCAAACTCCACAGTACTAAAAAGATGCACATTCTTTGAAAAAGTAGGGCTTTTATGTTATATGTGTAAGACAAAAATAAAATAGAGAACAGAAGATACACACATTATTGCCTGTGAGCCCAGAGGCAAGTTCTGATGACAATTTACTATTTTAATGTCAGGGAAAATCATTCATCAGTCACACTTTTATGAATTTCAAAACTGAGAAAAAAAAACCCCTACTTCTAGCTTAATTGATTTGAACCGAAACACAAACATATAATTCTTTTTTTTTTTTAATAAAAGCTAAAAAATTTCAAATTACACAAAATTTCTTCAAAAATTTCTTTGTTAAAAGCTACACATACAAATCTCATTGTTGTCTATGTTGATACTATTTTTGTCTCTTATTTACCACCCAGCATTCTTTCTGGGTGGGAACAGTGCAAGGCAAACACTCCTGGGCAAACTGAAGTGACAAGCAAGCAAGCAAAACAGAGTAAAGAAAATGAAAAGTGTGTACTTGCTCTGCCAACTATGCCACAGGATACCAAGGATATCATAGCTGCATGGAGTTTGTCCTAGAATTTTAATAGGTCATTTTAGAGGAAATCTGACATATATGATTAAACAGAACCTCCCAGCTCAGAAATGCTGGAATAAATTAACATGTTGCAATTCAGTAGAATTGGGTCAGAACAGGGCCATTCCCAGGGAGAAAGTGGTATCGTCTTTTATTTTGTCAAGCAGGATTCATTCCTTCAATTCCGAATTCTCTTTCAAATGTTAACATGACTAGATGGCATAAACGTGGCAACCCTGGAGACTACTAGGCAAGTGAGGCAGGCTTGTTTGCTGCAGGGCTTCTGCACTTTGTGTCCTCAACGCCTGGGGTGCAGCCTAATCCAAGGGGTATAGGCAGTAGGGTTACAATGTGTATTTTGTGGAATATGGCAATCTGGAATGGCTTGTGGCTATTTGCTCAGAGAAGCGTGGTGCCACCTCTCTATGATTGTTTCTATGCATCTTTTTACTTGCTTTTAAAAACAAGCAAAATATCCAATCTCTAAAAATACCGACTATTCACAAAACAATACAGTTCCTTAGGGAAATGAGGTTTCAACACAATTGTGTTGTATGAGTGTTTGCCTGTCATCTGTTTGCTCTTTCCCCCCAGTTTTTAACTCCATTTTACAGAAGAGCAGAGGTCTCCACGGCTCTCAAGTTCCTATAAGTCCTGTGCAAAATGGGGACAGCCCAGGACCGCGTACGCAGCAGCAGTGCCCTGGCCACGCGTACAGTCCTCACTGGCAGGCGCCGGAGGCACGAAGGACAGGGAGGGCTGGTGGTGGTGGAGAGCTGGAAAGCAGACAATGAGGCTGAAGAGACAGAAACCCATAGGAAATGAGGCCTCTCTAGTTTGGCTGCTCGTGGGTCAGCTTGTTCACTGATTTATACCAATTTTTTCCTCTCAGTTCTTGAGTTCTGCTGGAAATTATTTTTCTGCCAGTGATGCTTTCCAGGAAAAGGCTGTGGCGCTCACTTCAAAACTCCTGACAGTATCATTTATACACCGAACAAGGGGGCATAGCAAACAAGCTTTTTCTTATGTTTTGCTTTAACCTTGCTGATGCCTTTTCAGTGAACTATGAGCCAAATTCTCCATGTCACTGATGTAACAAGTGCGTAGATACTGACATTCCCAATCCCACTTTTCCAGGTCAAGATCACATTTCATTAGAGAGCAACTGAGCCTTCAGACCTCCGAGCCTATTTTCTCATAAACCCTGGTCTCACAGATTTTAGTGGGAGAGTATGTGTGGGCTGGGGGCTCGGTACCTACCTGTGTATACTACACACTTATATTTAATTCTAAGATGCAGCTAACACTGTCCCATAGAAAGCAATATTAAGTACGTGGCCCATTCCTATAGACCCAGTTGGAATGTGGTTAATCAAATGAATTCATATTCTGTAGGTTTCAGTGCTCCTGAGAGTAACAGAAATCCACTAACACCAACATACAGTAGTTAAAATGTACTGCAGGAATGATTGCAGCTTTCCTACTTTGTTTTGATTAATATGTAACTCTGGTACAACCAGAAACAAGAATACAGTTGAGGCTGAAAAAAGCATTTGTTCTAACGAAAGCATTTTGCTTATTAACAGTATTATCACTCAGTAAATAATGAAAGAACCGTGAAGAACCCCATTGATTAAAAGAAAACCCACAACTATTTAGGAAACCAAATATGCATACGTTTAGGGTCCTAGACAACAAACATCAGTTACCCGAGGCAGCCCAGGACAAAAACACACGTTCGTGACTATATACCGTAATACCATTTCATGGTTCATCCAGCTGAAAAGCGTCAAATAAGTTTGTACAGTTGATGTCCAGACCGCTGCAATCTAAATATGCACAAACCTGGGTAATCCAGCCCAGACAAAAAGAAACACCCTTCCTCCTGGGAGCAAATATCCAATACTATGGCTCATCCAGAGGGCGCGGGGGGTGGGAGGGGAGGCGTGAAGGAGCCCGGGGCAGCCAGCCATCGGCGGCGTGGCATTTAGAGGAAGCACGCCCTCGCCCCCAGCCTCCCCGGCAGCGGTAACTCGCTGGAAAGCCCGCAGCCCACCTCTGTGCTCCGCCACTTGTGGCATCCAAGAAGGGGAAAAAGGACTTAAGTGAATCCATTAACTATTAACGTTTCTCGCTATAGCCTTAAATCTATGCTTTGGCTGTGATACAATTCGTTAATTTAAGGTAATGATGCCTCAAGCTCAGTAACTTACATGCTGCACTGCCTTTCGGACAAAAGTTTGAGTTAGCTGTGATAGCAGGGAGACAATTTCTGCCGCTGCTTGCACTCAGGCAATCGGCCAGAGTTACACTCGCTGAAGGTAAACTCTGACTGATACAGTTTCTGACACAAATGGAAGTTTCCTTGCTTTCTCTACATTTCATAAAAGACTGAGATCAATAAATCCTTTCTATGTTCTAGTAAGGAAAAAAACACGATGTGCTGCTGTAGCTTAGGAAAATACAAACTTTGAAGACTTACTTCTGTTGCCATTTCGGAATTGCTTTAATGCCTGTTGTCCTCATTGTAATGGCTTGTATCGTCATCCAGGAAAAATATACTGCAGCACTGATGATTCATGATGAAAATTCCACATGAGTCACACTCAGGAATATTAGAGCCAACCTATATGTATATGCACATATAGTTGCAATTACAATTTTTTAAACAAATTCATACCCACCCCCCCCAGTATCTCTCTCTCAAGCCTAATAAGCATAGTAATGCCACCAGTCTAGAAGCGTATAACTTTGCATATTTAAGTGTGTCTGTATAAATTTTTGTCTGAATCATTTTATCTGCCTCAAGAACGTAAAAAATTATCCAAAGCTCTTTGGCTTTTCGGTAGACTTCAACAGTTAAAAAAAGCCCAGCATCCAACACAACATCAACAATAACAAGAATATTTATTCTTTCTGCTGAAGCCATTACCCAACTTCCCAGCACTAATCCTGAACTCTGCTTCTCGCTAGCGCTGTGCTGTAAGTACGACAAAGGGCAGACAAGAGCACCAGACAACATAAACTGAAACGCTCGCTTGAGTGTAACCGGAGAACTGAGCTCTGCCAGACCCTGGCAAGCCCGAACCCGCGCCGTGTTTACCGGCAGGTCACCAGAGAAAGCTCAGGGGCGGGTACGGCTCCGGCGGGCAGAGCCGAGGGCAGCGCTGGACCAGGGCCAGGACGCCCAGCACCCCGCGCCCCGCAGCTGCGGAGCCTCTGGCAGCCTGGGAGGGGGAAGGAACGTGGAATAATCGTGCTGTGTGACTCCGTGTAGAGGCAGCCCTTACTTACAGGAACAGGGGGCTCCGTTTTGGGGAGAGACCGACCCTTTGGACCTACGGAGCGCTGTGGGAACGGCTCTGTTGCTTTTATTCACATTAAGCAGGCCCGTTCCCCCAAGCAGACCCAACACCCGCATGAACTCCATATATATAAGGTTATAAAGCTACAAATGTTCTTTAACCGTAAAGAGATAATACCAACCATGAAACCTGAGGGGCTTTTTCTTGTCTCCTGCTCATATGAAAGATGGTATTAAAAGAGATTAGTTTTAAACCACTTGCAATTTCCTTTATGCAATAAAAGATTTTCTTTGCTTGGAATTTTCCTATTTATGGTGTGTATTTGGACTCAGTATAACATAATACTTCCCTCAGTATCCCTGCTTTTAATGACGCTAGCAGTATTTGAGCCATTCATCAACTGTGACAATTGAAACAGCTAGGAGTTAATGGGAGCATGAGCAGTTTGACAAACACAGTCTATTTGACAAGGCTGAGGTCAGGACTAAAAGAACTACTCTTGGTTAAATAAACAGAAAAGCAACAAAGTAAAAGCAAAATCCTTGCAGCCATTTATCAACTTTAAAAGCCTTTTTGTTAAAAGAAACATAAAGTGAAGCTGCACACAGAGACGGGAATTAAACGGGCTTGGAAGAATTCAGTTGGTTTCTTTTTTAGGTGAAATTAAAAAGCCCAGTTAAAACTGAAGGATTATGTCCATAAAACTGACACTCAGCTGCACAATACCTAAACCAACACTTTAGACTTATCTGCTGCTGAACTGACTTATTATTTTAAAGAACCCAGTCTTTTCCAAGAAAGGAGTCCGGTTCAGGTGGCGTTGAAAGGAGCGTGATATGACGCACGGACAGCTTTCCCGACGTCTGTGGAGCAGGCGCGCACCGCATAGGCATGTTCAGGACCACAGCTGAGACTCCATCCATTGCTGCTTCAACAACAAATGTACCTGATACTCATCTGTGCAGGGAGCCTTCCGGGGGTCCTGGCGAAATATCAGAGTTTTGCACTTAGACACAATATTGCCTGTAGGAAATTCCTGGGTGTCAAATGGACTCCTGGAAGCTAATAATTAGTGCACCCACTAACTTCCCTCCCTTTACTTGGCTCATGGAGGGGTTTTTTGGGGTTTTTTTTTGACTTGGGGAGATTAGTTTGGGCTTATCTTTTTTTCCTCTGTCCAAGCCCCTGGAGAGGCTAGGAAAGGTAGAAGTATTGAATCCATTCCTGTGATCCCTGAGTAAAGTCGCTTTCAGAGCATGCAGCTCACATCTAAAAATAAAGGATAATTTCTCTACCCTTTTCTTTTAAGTGCACATAGGCATGCAAAATAAAATCCTTGCTGTCCTGGGTTTGGTCTTGCATCCTATATACCAAAGACAGTATCCAGGGCATTATAATGTTGACTTCAATGGGAAAAAGACTGACTTTCCTGTGACTCAGCTTTCCAGCTGTTTAAATTTTGGAGTGATAATATTCTCATGACTAGGTAAGACAATATAGATTTAGGCACTCAGAAATTCTTGGATGTTATAGCTGCGCAGAGTACTTTTTAATTATTTGCCTACCATCACCTTCTGTAATCATTTATATCACTGTCCAGAACACAGCAGTACCATTAGGGGATTTCCATCAGAAGAAAGTAATCTGGCAAAACTCAGGAAGCTGTTGCAATCCTAAGGTTTCAGGAAAGGCCTTATGGCTTTCGGGTTGGACGTGTTGCCAGATGAAAAATCCCTTTTCTTTTGCGATTTCTCCATCCTTTCTATTGCTTTCATGGCTATTGGCAGTTTAGGGACAATAAAGAAAAAAAGCATGTATCGAGGCACAGAGACAGCAGAATGACCAAGAATAGTTATAAATTTACAGATTAATTTTGTGCATCTTACTTGTTTCTCTAATAACTCTTCATTTTTTCTTTCATAAGGCAATTTGTACAACTAAGAGATATATTTAACAACTCCTATTGCTGCTGGAAAATCATGAAAGACTTCTCTTCCTGGAAGTGATTGATTATAGTCTGGACAAATGAAATAATTTTCCCTCTTCTATTCTCATTATGCTTTGAGCAAAACACCCATTACAGGAGCAATGTGCAGCCATTTGGAGCTAAGAAGTGTATTACATTTAGCCTGTCAAACAGAGTTTAACTGCTGTCTTAACTCTGCCTCTTTTCCAAACCTCTTTTTCAAGACTACACTTATATAACCTAATTTTGACAGAGCATTCTGGACTCTGGGCAGCTCTGGCTCTTGAGCTCTTTTCCATCTGGAATGGGCTTTTCATCTGTGTAATCCCAGGGCTTTCTGGTTAGTTTAATTTAGTTGTTTGTAATATACAACCTACAGTTGTCTTATAAAACAATTTAGAGCACTCACTTGGACTCCTTTTTGGAACTTTCTATTTGGGAAAAAAAAACAACCAAAAAATAAAAAATAATCAACCAAAGGTCAATCCTAGTTTTACTTTTCAATAAAAACATTTTTACCCAAAATATTGGCATAGATATTTGAAGATTGCACCTTCCTTTCCAATGTCAACAATGCAAATGTCTTTTCTAATGGATATAATAGTTACACTTTGTGTCATGGTTACATTATGTTTGGGGTTTTTTTTGTGTTCAAAAACATATAAAAATACATTAAAAGTGTTCTGCGTGACAAACATGTAATGATATAATTGCATCTAACCCTCAGTAAAGCAGGATCCTGGAACAGAGCACAGGAATAGTAATGCTAATTTTAAGAAGAAACTTCAGAGTTCATGCAGAATATATACAAACTACATTATGAACATATTTTTTACTCAAGTAGTCACATAATAGCAAAGTCTGGATTCAAAGATTCAGGAGATCCTTTACAATCTCATATCTCTTGTAAATGTTTTATGGATGGAATTATTTCTCAGTGCTATACAAAGAAAATCCTGTTTCACAAAGGCGGGTTTGTTATCTACTTGAATATTGGTTAGCTTTTTTTTTTTTTTTAACTTCTGTGATCAGCAGTGTGCTAAACTGCTTAAGGAAATCAACCCTATTCATGCTTTTACCCTCTTTTCTTAAACAAATTGAGTTGGTGCTGAGAGATTTTAGCTGCAACAATGGTAAAAGTCTTCTCTTTAGTCTACTCCTGGGGAGGTGGAGGTTAGGATCAAGATTTTACTTTCACTTTGCAATGTGCAATGTTATTGTTGTGATCAAACAACAATAACAAAGCCATTATTATTATTATTACTATTATTATTATTTAGAAAAATGTTCATGCACTGACAGCCTACCAAAATCCTTCCCAGAATTCATCTTCACACCTTCTCCACAGTTGGTCTCCAAGAAACATCCCTGAATAAAAAGTATGCATGAGGCTCAAGGAGTAGCAGGGACAGGGGGACAGGGCAGTTTAGAAGACTCTTACTTTGGCTAACCCCAGGGTAGGACTGTCAGATGCCAATGGCCAGGCTGTAATCACTCCCTAAATCAAGAACTAAGAAAAGATAAGTGCTACAAAATATGAAGTGAATCTTTCAGGTTCTCAGTAAGTACTATTCTAATTTTTGTTGCATTTTACTTTAATAATAGTAATTCACTACACACCAAACACACTTGTTTGTTCTATCATTAAGTTAGTTCATTAATAGAAAATAGTACTTTTGTGCCACATCAGGTTATGCTGCAGACCATGGACTAACAAATCTTTTTAAGCTGCATGTCGGTACATATCCTTTTCCACTGAGAGAAACAGTAAATTTACCAGACAGCTACCGACCTCCTAATGACTACAGAAACCGCTACTTTAGAAGCTTTTACTGTCCCTACTATACAGGGCATAGAGCTGTGTTCAAATCAGTCGTCTCTTCTGTCATTATCGCTACTACTTGTTATTAGTCAAGTACCAGCAGTGTGCTAGGTCTTGTGATACCGCTGAGAGTGGCAGCCCTGTCCCGCCTTTATGAAGCCTTTTGAGTTTCAATTTTACTAAAACTCCCAAGTCACACAGAGCAGGTAATGACAGGCACACCACTAGCTAAATACCTTTAAACTTGGGGTGTGGAAGCCAAGTGAGGGCATGAAAGACACAATTTAATGCGGAAAAAAAGAAGGGAAACCCTTTGTTTCTTTGTTGCTGGGGTTTTGTGGGTTTTTTTTTTTTTCTTTTTTTTTTCCTTTTGTTTTCTTTTGGTATTATTTCCTGCAGGACAGGCCACAGAGTAGGATTTTACTCAATAGGGACAGAAGAATATCCACCCCTTGTTATTGCCCCTCACTGTCTGTGGGCAGCAGGGATGACCTGAGTCTTTAAACAGGATGTGAATAGAGAGAACAATATGCCACATACAAATGACAGGGACCACATTCACATGGCTTTCTCTGAAATCGTCACCGAGATGAGATTCTTCCGGGTAGGTAAGGATATACGAGTGCAGATAAAGGCAGAAATAAAATTAGGCAGGACCTCGAAGACTGCAAGCAAACTAACAGAAGACTTTTCTGATTAAACTGTCTTTCAGCCCAGTTTATCTGGTTTCTCCAGCAAGTTATACTATGAATCTCTCGGTTTTCATCAAAACTTTATTGAAGAGGGTGTCATTATTTGGCTCATCTGGGTGTTGACAACATTGTAGTATTGTCCACCAGAAAATGAAATTATCTAGATTCAAATGATGGAATGAAATTCAAAGTGCAGGCACTCTGATTTGGCTTGCATTTGATAATCACAGCAGGCAGAGAAAGCTTTTTATCAGGATGGTTACACAGTCACCAGAAATTATTTGCTTTAACCTCAGAACGTTTTGTAGCTAGAAATTTTATTTTCAGCCAGACTTCTGTAATTCTATAACTTAATTATAGTTGCCTTCGTAAAATAAGAAACATTTAATAAATAGGCTAGACATCGATCTAGACTCATTTTATGTAAAAATTTACATAGAAAATAGTGATTTGAGATGGTACGCGCTTCTTCCTCCGATAGCCATTCTGTTGAGTCAATTAATGTGGCCATTGGAGACCACTTGCCCTTTAAGCCAACTCTGAGAAAGACCAGCGCAAAAAGGATGCTGGTCGCTTGGGTCATGCGTTAGCGCTCCGAAACCTTTCTTAATGTACTGCAGATGTTACTAAGCTTTGGCTCTTTTTAGCTATGTTTTCATTTACTATTTAGGTGGTCACGGTGTTACAGTGTTGCCAAGAGAGCTTTTTGAATCAGCTTAAGATGGAAATTAATTGTATTAAATCATACAGAAGTAACTGAAAAGGTCAAAATATTAATTGCAGGCCTTCTGGCCTGGAACCAGTAGCTAAACCAACAGACAAGGCACAGTTCATCCACCCCAGCAAACAGTTTTTATTTGCATGTTGAAGTTGTCACTACTGGTTAACCCACTGAGATTTTTTTGCTGCAAGAAAAGAACTGATACAACTGGGGTCTCCAGAGTCAGTCTCAAAACAGATGTTCCAGAGAGACTGAAAAATAGTGGCTTCAAGTAAAGGCTCATAAATGCTCCTTTTGCCTTGTCCCCAGGCCTTTCCTTTCCAGTCTGAGAAAACTGTTTGCTTACTATGGCATTTCTACTTATATTAATATTTTTTTTAATTCAGGGCTCAGCCTTCATTACAGTGTTGTACTTAGGAGGAGTAGGGGACTGAATACTTGTGTGCTTGAAAGGCAGAAAACACTGGGTCAAAGATTTTTCCAAACACTGCTCTTGCTCTCAACGTTAGAAGGAAGTGTGACTGGGTTTTGCCTGTAACTGCAAAAAAAAGCCAGAAAATCTTAAACTTGAGTTAAATGGAACCTCTTACTTATTTGACATGCCAGGGCACTGCTGAAGTTCAAACTAATATCACTGTTCTTTTGTACCGCCAAGCCAGTCCCCAGAGGTTATGGCTGCTATTGCCTAAATCAGGCTCCTTTGAGAGGAACTAATTCAAACACAGATAACCTGAGCAAACACTGAAGGGAGCACGAGAAAACTAACATCCAGAGAAAGAAGCTGCTAGAATTTTATTGCCCCATGTTCTGTTAATAAGGGAGGCTATTGGGCTCATTCTGAATATTTGGTTTTTCTTATGGGGCAGAGGAGTGCAGGGTAGGAGAGAGGGACTCTTTGACCCAGAGGAACGTCCTAGCGAACACGTGTTCCTCCAAAGCATTTGGCTATTAGTATTAATGGGGATATCCTTCGGCGAATGACACCGATGTAAGACTTAGGGTGTGCTGCACCACAAGCTCTGCCTTCAACGTTATCCAATTAAAAGTACTAACTTTTTACCTACAACCCAGCTCTGGTTTTGTGTAAATGGCTGTGCAAACTGCAAGGCAGGAAGAAATCATCTTGATATCCTGATATTGTAAACAGAAACAAAATACCCCTCAAGCCAACAACAAATGAAGATTTAATCTTTCATATGTTTGCCTGTTCAATAAGAAATTCAGAATATAATCTGTATTAATAAAGAAATTAGATAGCTACAGTCCAAATATGTTATTCATATATGAGAGATTGTGTATATCATGCACTTAGGCTATAAATACATTCTGCAAACTATCTGCAGGCTGGCCCTCAATCTTCTGCTGTACATGAAAGTTAGATCAGTGTTAACTCAACGGCTAAAACTGCGTTGGAAGAGAAAGTAAGAGGTTCTCTAACAACATTTATCTGCCTCGACCACGTAAGTTCACCACAGTGCTAGAGCTGAAAGAAATACCAATACAAGAATGTTTTATGTCAAATCTCAAACCACTAATACTAAAGAATGTAATTTATCAGATCCGAAGGAAAACACTATCTGACAGTGTCCAAAGTACTACTATTCATTACATATCTAAAGGCTACTGATCAATAGACAGCATTACGCTCTTTCGTTCAATGGGTTCAGGCTTAACTGATTTTCATGGCTTCTTGAATGCTTTTATGACTAACAAGGCATGATCCACATAGTGCTTTGTCACCGATTTGCACATAATCTAATAAAGTGACAGTAATAAATCACAAGTATCATTAATAAATCACCAACAAACAAAACAGCACACTGGAAGCAATGTGGAAAATGCACAGATATTCCTCCAGCTACTTTGGTGAGTAAACAGGCTAAACACGCAGTATTCTTTAAGAGCTGCAAGTTCAATTCATTGTAAATACATATATCTGAGCTTTTAGAGATTTTCTATTGTAGTTGGCAAACACTGCCTCTATGTTTCTTCAGGGCAGGTTCATAAAGAAGAAGAAAAAGAGAAAAGGAAAAAAGAAGAGAGCCAAGAGAAAACAAAACTCAAATTGAGCAAACAAATGCTTGGAACACAAGAATATAATCTGTGATGCTTATATGCTGTTAAAAATCACATTTTATGCCTATTTACTTTATCATTTTGTACCTCATAAATACCTACAGCAGCTAAAACTGTCAGCGGTGCCACTTCAAAGAGCAGCGCCCCCAGGAACAAGATCTTTGAGGTTTAGTCTAGCCACAGTGTGGTTAAGGTTATCACAATGTCTCTTTAAATATAGAATCTAGTTGGCATAAATCCATGAAAAGCACACATACCTTCAAATGCGAAATTCAGGATTCATTTACTTACCCTTCAGGTTTGGATTTAATGAAAGCTGGGCATTTAATGTGGTAATAAGCTTCCACAGACTTCACAGAAAAATCCACCTCCAAGATACATACAGCAGAAGCGAAGCAGTCATTTTGACTCCATCATCACTACAAAAAATGCATATGCTTAACAAGTATTTACTTGAGGTGGAATCCTAGAAACACATATTTGTAGCTGTCACACCAGTTAGCTGGTTGAGGTTAATGCTAGACCTCCGTAGCACTTTCTTCTATAGCGAATAGAAAGACAAATTACTTAGTTTTGATCCATTTTGAATTAAAAGTCAAAAGGTTTAAGTTGTTTCTTTCGCTTTTAGTTTCTAAATTTAACACAGAAGTGGTAAAATTACAAGCGAAGTCAGCTTCCCTAGAATTTTTGCCCTGACCAAAGTTTTTTGTAAATACCGCAAGAAAGCTTCTTCCTACAATATTTTCAAGTCAGTATTTTAAGTTTTTGCTTGTTCTGACAAAAAGATCATCTGAATTCTTGAACATGAATGTGAATCAAATTCCAATTAAAATCTTTAGGTGATATTCAACCACTTCTCTGGTGACCCTTGAGCAAATACGTGTTTGTGTCAGTGGCTTGAGGCAAGATACATAATTAGAGCCAATAATAAAACCATCTTTCCTCTCTCTCAACCTCAGACACAAAGTTTGATTCACTACTAATAGCCATAGAAAAGAAATATATAAGGTAGTGGCTAATACCAGAATGAATGAATGAATGAGGGCTTTCCTTCTGAAGACTAGAGGAGGACTAGACCTTGGTTCGTTACAGTAAAGGGGACAAGTGTTACGGATGGTTATTTACAGGCAAAACTCTCCAACTCTGAGCTAAACCATTCCCTTTTCACCTATTCTTAAGAAATACAAGTGATGTAACGATTTTTCCTTTAAGGTGGTGAGGAAGACTGGCGAGGTCGGACGGAGGAGCGAGGGCGGTGAGGAAGCCATGGGGACGGCAGAGGAGGGGCGGGTGCCTTCCCAGCAAGCCCCCCGGCATGTCAGAAAGCCTTGCTCCTCTCTGCAAAGTCACCAGCCTTCCTCCAGCCGCCTGAAAGAGCGGCCAACGCCCCTGGCAGTTACCCCATCCGAACGTTGGTATTTGGGAGTTTTAAACGGAGGCCTGTGGAGCTCTCTTCAAAATACCAAAACGCTGAGACAGCAGCGGGAGAGGGGCTTACCTCTCCCGGGAAAATGCCGTGGGTCAAACGGGGAACATGGGGCCATGGCAGCAGTCCCCCCAACCTTGAACCAGTCCTCAGTACCTCTGTGTTTACTTAAGGAAAGCAAAACACTTTTGCCAAATTTAACAAGCTTCTACATACTATAAATCTCACCCCAAAAAATTATTAGACAAAAATTGACTTTTTGAGAGAAAAATTGATTCATATGAAAAACAACAGAGAAATGTCAATTTAAAAAAAAAAAAAAGAAAAAGGAGAGACCCTAAGGAAGTTAATGTTAACAAAACAAACCTCAGGCTTAAAGCCATAAAGTGTGACCATCACTCTCTCCCCCTCTTGAGCATGTGACTGTTATTTTTGATCCAGAGGTCACTGCTTACTTTAAATGGGTCTTCGCCTTTTGGGCAGAGGTGGTCTTGGGGGCCAGATATTCAGCTGAGCCACAGATAGATACACACGAAAGTGGGTATTTATAAAACTGCTAACATGTCTAAAAACTTTTGAAGGTAGGGTTAGGTTGCCTGTTGACATTTGCCCACATGTACTTCCTATACAATCATTTGTTTGAAAGCGTTGTTCTTGTTTCATTATTCACTCAAGCCACAGAATTACTGTCTTTTTTAATGCTTATTCTCATATCTGTGTAGCAATAAAGAGTCCCCAAAAACTTGGCGCTTGTCTTCTCAGGCCTGAACCCCTTCACAAACGCTTTTGCCTGCAGTTCAGTTTGCTAATGTTCACTTCTCCTTTTTCCCACCCTCCTGTGCTTGTCCTTTTCCCTTTAACAACGGTTTAAAATAGAAGATGCCGTTGCCCTCACCACTGTCAGACAGACCTTCCCAACCTCTTCCAGGCAGGCCCAGAATATAAAAAGAAACTTTTTCCTCCTGTGCAAAAGACAACACAGGAGCGAGGTCTGACGTGAGCCATACCATCTCCTTTCCCCACCTCAGTTTTGGTATCGCCCTTTGATTTTTCCTCCCGAGACGCTTGCCCGCGCCATCCCCCCGAGGCCCGCGCAGCCGGCACGCGCTTTGCGGCCGACGAGGGGAAAGGCTCGGGCCCAGAAGACGCGGTGTCGCAGCACGGCCTTTCCCGCCTCCGCCTCTCGGCCC
>NW_010518517.1:0-12699 GCF_000687285.1 Phaethon lepturus
GATTCTGTGATTCTGTGATTCTGTGAATTGTCTAAATACCTGTTGACCCAAATGACAGCTTGACCCATTGAAATACTGAAATCATATAACACTGAAAGCCTTTAAAATATTTGTGAGTCTTTTTATGATATCCTGTGAAATCATAAATATCTTCTAGTTTTGTGACTAACAATAATTCAGTCACAAGATATTTTGCAATTTATACTGCTTTCTTGACTCCATTAATAAGTGCCATAAAATCTTTACTGCATTTTGAATATAGGTGTTTCTTTTAAAAAATTGGGTTATCTGGAACACAATTAGATTTTCTTTCGTTTTTGCTCTGTTATTGAAGTATCTCATGCCCATCAGACTGTGAACTTACTTATAAGTGTGTCTGCATTTTTTCTGCCTGATAAGATGGCCGAGGAGCAAAATCTTTCCTTGAGGATAGTATTAATTAACTAGCTAATACTTAGTTTCTTATTTTCCCTCATATAGCCACAAAAACATACATACAAATTCATTAGCACCTCACTGGTGAGTGCTAAAATGTTTATTAGTTTTTCACAGTTACTATTTGATGCTGGCTCCAGTTAAGCACTACCGCCCAAACATTCATCCTCTGGTTTATTAATCCACAGTGACAAATCCTATTTCCTCCTCCTTCCTGTCCTTCCCTCCATTCCCCCTCCCAAACACACTTTTCATTTGTAGAAGATGCTGGTTTTAAAGACAATGTCATAAATTTTGAAGAAAAGGGAGGTGACGCTTTCAACCAGTATTTCTGTTGTCAAAAACAGATGCTTTAGCTGCTGAGTGTCTTTGTATACAATCATTAGAATATGTTCAGCCCTCTAAGGCCGTTACAAGGCTGTAACAGTACAAATCAGAGTGTGTTTTTACCATCACCATGTTTTTACTATTTCTCCCAATAGTTAAAGGAATGTCAGGTGTTGGATGAGAAGGGATGTATTAGAGTCACCAGACTCACTCTCCTGCAATGAAGCACAAAGAAACCAATGAAACAATACTAAGCTACATAACGCAAAACAATAATCAACAAAAATTAGCAATATGTCATCTAACTGTGTCCAAAGTGAGTCAAGAAAAGGCAGACTGCCAAGAGTGGTTCATGTATTTATGTGTGCAGGGACTCAGGACTGAGATTAGAGATTTCTAGGCAAACGGATATTAAATCTATATTGTTCTGCAGCTGGGGCATGAGAAACGTGCCCACCTCTCCTCGCTCAGGACTGAGAATTCACCCTGCATGTGGACAACCTAAAAGCTATATAGGTTTGGCAGAAGTCTGCATCTCTGCTAACATTTTCTTTAAACAATTGCAAGGAAAAAAAAGTTAAAAAAGCAGTAGTTATGTGGATGATCATAAATTGCTCTCTAGCCTGTGTGTTTCCATGTCCCAGTAAGCTCCAGGGTTTCACCAGGGAATACAAATTAAAACTGACTGCAACAGTTAGCTCTGGATTTTACTGTCAGGGAGCAGCATTCATTCTCTTCCATGCCTGCTTTCTGTTGTTTTTCTGCTTAAGAGGAAAAGAACAGAAGGAGGTAAGGAGGCAGATCGAGAGAGGATGGCATAAAAACTAAAACATGGTAGCATTATACCTTCTTGCTGCCATGAAGTGCTATAACCTAAGGATACTGAAAAGCCAGATCTAAAATAGCAGAAAAGTGCTCTTCTGAGAGGGGGAGAAAGAGGCAAACAGGTAAAGGTACTGGACAGCAGAGTGCAAGCACATAACTGACCCAGAAAACCTTAACTTTATATTTTAATTGTCATCCCTATGCAAGCTTCACTCAAAGCCATTGTAAGACATTGTGGGATTAAGTCCTTCTGCACCGTTCTGCTGAAGAAAGGCACATGGCCCCTATCTTTTCTTCCAGACAAGGTAGGTTCCTGAAACGATTGTAACACTGGTGGTACCCAGCCCTCACAGCAGCCTACAGAAGCATTGCCTTCACCCCTGCTTGGCATTGCCCATGGGAGTCCCGTCCACACCGGTCGCCTGCAGCTGATCCCCCAGCGTAACTCGTGTTGTAAACCTGCAGGTGTTGCAGGCAGCCTCTCCTGTTTTCTGTGTAGGTGGCAATTCTCCTGCAAGCCTCGACGAGCACGCCAAGCAGATCTGTGTCCTGCAGGGCAGCCAACCCCACATCGTTCCTCCTCCGCTCTGGGGCTGTCTGAGCAAGCCCTGGGGTTCTGGGTCCCCAGCACAGGCATTTGACACTGGGAAGGGCATGAAGGAATTCTACAAAGATTTCACATTAGTGGTTAGGGTTCAGCTTTGGTTCTTGATAAACAAAGGTTTGTAGTGGTTTTGGCTGAGGTTTGGGTTCACTTTGGCTCAGTGATTTTGAGTTGCGCTTCTCAGACATCATCCACTGTCACAGTGTTACTGTGAGCGATTATTTTAGATGGATTCTGGTGGAATATGCCAGTGCGCTCAAACATCATTGATCATCTGGCTCGGATGCTTCTTCTGACTTGTATATGAAATGAGCTGACGTTTGTTTTGCCTGGTTTAGTTTTCTGCCAGAATTCAAGCTACCTCCAATGAGCTTGTTTTAGCAATAGTCTCCTTTCTTCTGTCTGCTTGGATGGGGACTTGGTTTTCTATTAGTTTCAGCAGGCTTTTGATCCATACCTTCTTATGGACACTGCTCTGCATATCCAACTTTTCTTGTCATCAGTGCGAGTTTTATGAAGAAAATGTATAGGTAGGTCAACAAGAGAGAAAAACTGTCTTAAACTAGATATGCCTCATCCAGTTCGTTTGCCTGAAATCAGCATTACACCAAACAGAGAGATGTCAACTGTCTATATATGCTCCCTAGATTCTCATGTGAAGAAATCATTGGAAGCTGCTCAAAAAGCTGACAAGCTTATTTGTATTTTTTTTTAATTAGGAACATCAAGTGTCAACAATATCCTGCTTACACAATACTGATAGAATTTATGGCCCAGTACTGTAATCTCTACCATCAGCTGCCATGGGAGCTGCCTGAACAATGAGTCTTTATTATGTGTGGAGCATTTCATACCATCTGTGTCCCAGAATGCTTAACAGAGTTAGATAAAACAGTCTCAGTAAATAACAGCAAAGAATAAATAAATGTAAAAGGTTTAGGCAAAGGAAAGCAGAAATCGTTCAAACTCTTAGTCAGTCATGCAGCACAGAATGTGGAAGTAAATGATGCCATGTATTTCTTTTGAAAATACCAAGAAATCAGAACAGTTTTTTCCATTTGCCCTCTGAAATACCAGTGCTACTGCTCAAGAAAGCTAAAGAGAATTAGTGTCATAAACAAGCAGCCTGGAGTCTAACAGAGGCAGCCACACAGAACATTAAGTGTTCCATTCAAGAAACCATTGAGTCCTGGTGTAACAAGATACTCGAGCCAGTCCATGTGATAAGAGTTATCCAACTGTGGAAAGCTGAGCATGTAGTTAAATACCGTGCTGAATTATGAAGGTGATACTAAGGAAACTGCATGTTAAGGGTGGAATTAATCTCACTGAACTGTAGTTCTGTTTAAAAGTTAGATGTCCTGTTTAAGCTACTTTTATAGCAAATTAAGAGAGACAGACACCTGAAGGACTTCTTTCTTTCCTGAGGGGCAGCTGATATGGGTAAGATGACTTACCCTATAGATAAGCTCACTTGTCTCCATGGACTAGAAATGGAGCCCAGGTAATTAATACAGTTTCAGTGTCTGACTTCAAGATGCTAAAGTCAAGGGAGATGGACACACATTCACTTTTTCTACATCTTTCGCTGCAAGATAGCTGCTTGAAAAATGTATGGAGAGAGCTTTCACATGGCTCCGTGCACGTGCCAGGAGTTTGCATTACTTTAGAATCTGAGAAATTTTGAATTTCTCCACCACAAAAAGTTTTCCTGTGTTATCACCCAGGACTAAGCTAAAAGTTAGCTTAGAATGAGAACAGGATGCTGTGCTTAAAAAATCACGCTTGAGCTCATGGTAGTTGCATGTCAAACCTGCAGCAATGAGAGACACTGCAAATGTTTGTGACTTAATACTGCTACAGGTCATACAGTGAGTTATAATATCTAGGTTGCTCTCAAAAATGACAGTGTTGCTCTCCAAGGAAGGAACAGCTTGTTCCACCTGCCACAAGATCAGCCTTGCAGCCTTGTACAGAAAATGCTCGAATATGATACCTTGGGAGTGTCCTCACACAACTGGTTTGTCTAATTCATACTGGCAGACACAATCTGAACTCAGTGAATCAGAAGATACATGAGATTTCATCAGTGAGATCATTTGAGTAGACCAACACAGGCATCCGTGAGCTGCTTCAAGAGAACTGTTGGGGCAAAGGAGAAGAGTACCAAGTCCAGCTAAGACCGCTTGATTGCAAGTGCCTGTATTTCAAACACTTTATTGAAGGGAATAAGGGAAGGCATATTTATTGAAGGCATAAGGGAAACTGATTTTCTAGGGATGGAATATGAAATATCTGGCCCATTCGTACAGCCTGGTTTTACTGGTTCTCACATGCAGACATGACACGTGCAGGTCTTGCATGACATTTTACAGTTCTAATAATTATAAATGCCTCCTGTATACTGAAGACATATCTTCTTCGCTGCCTCAAAGATCTTAATAAGGATTGAATAAAAAAATGCAAACATTATACTTTGTCAGCATAAACAAAACAACAATTATATCAAAGTCCTACAAGCATTGTTCATTCGTACCAGTAATTTCTGCTTTGCAATCAAGCTGTACAAGATGCCAAATTAATTATTTTAAACACTTTTCACCACTTGGCACTTATTTTGCAAGTGGGGAAGTGAGGAGCAGAACAAAGAGCAGGGAAATGGAAATTCCTTCACCATCAAATAATTGAGGTATATGACAGAAGAGGATTTAGAAGGGAGAAGCCCTAAGGAGGTTTCACTAGGTTGCTTAATGGTGAACCATCCAAAAATGAAATACCTGAAAAGCTGGAGGCTGAACAGGGTAAGATAGACTGTGCACACAGAAACATTGCAGTGTTAATGGACGAAGCATAAATTATGCATTTCTGATGTGTCTCTGTAGGCCTTGTAACCTTTTTTGCCCCTTAGGGTGCTCGTTATCTGCAGGAGCAATTAACAGATAGTATCTAGCAGCTAGCATGATTTCTTACCTTTAGAGTAATTCAAATCAAATAAAAAGGAAGCTAAAATAGAGCCAAGGAGGCCTGAGTTGTGAAGTTGGTTCTGAAGTATATTGGCTAGAAATAATCAGTAAATTGAAGATACGTGGTGCCAGGGAGCCTGGATTATGTCTAGCTAGTTTTGCTTGCTGAATCTTTTATGTTTCAGATAGATATTTCTGTTACTGTGAGAGATTTTGCAAGTGACACAAATAATGGAAAAACCCTTAATTCTGAAAGGAGAGGCCTAACTTCCCTTACTTCAGCAACTTCAAACTGTTTAATCAAAAGATCTGATTTGTCAACTACCAAGAATAAATTAAAGACAAAGGAGGAAAAAAGCACACTTAAGACTGGTCTTGGAAAAAGAAGTTCTGACGACTAGCAATCTGCTTAATTCCTCAAATCGAGTGGAAAATGTTCAACATTTAAGACTTATTAATAGCTTAGAAAAAATAACTAATCAAGTGTAAACTACCAAATTCAAAAAGTCTTCAAAAAATCTAAATTAAATGTTTCTTATCTGAAAGAGCAGACTGTTGAATACCAGTCAGTCCTATGTTATGATACCTCTAGAGCTGTCCTATTGCAAAATGGCAATCCTCTACAATGTTTAATATACAGAGCCTGTCACAGTCCTGCATGCTCCTCTAGTACTAGATGCGATGCACCATCGGGGTTTTTTGGTGGTAACATGTTTTATTTTCAGTTCTTTCCTAATGCATGAAAATCATTCCCACAGCTACCACTTTATATGCACTGAAATATGTTATAAAAGCCACATAAGTTTAAAAAAAACCCCAAAGAACAATTACTAAATTTCAAAAAAGAAACTAAACAGAACTTTAAAATATATGCCAAAATGCGTATTACTGCTATATTCCTTTAGCCCATCCAAGCTGCCAGTGTCTAATACCACCTTTTTACTTTTTATCATGAGTGTATACTGAATCTGTAAATTGGATTGTGTAGATTCCTACAGCCTAGAGACCTGCTGATTTCCTTGAGGATCCAGGTGGAGTTAGGGATCTGGCTCCCATTAAAAAATTGAAGTTTTAAGTCTCAAGTTTTTGGGACTGAGGATATTCTTTTCCTGTAAATGACAAAGTCTTGAACATTTGAAAAAAAATATGCTTGCAGAAAACCTTGATTTTGTAATAGTTTCTTGATGATTTACTAATGAACTACATAATTCAAAATTTTCTATTGTATTAGATAATAAATAAAAAATAATTACTGTAACTATTAGTATCAGGCTTTTAAAATAATCTAATTGCATCTAAATACATGGGGAATAGTATAAAAATACTTATAGGGAAAAATCTTGGAATCATTAGGTCACCTGAAGTTTATCATTGCTCACATTGTGGCCAGGGTTTCACTCCCAGGAGAAGCAAAACCAGATAAAAAATGAGCCTGGAGGGGTAGCAACATGATTTTATCTTTCTCAAAATTATAAAAATAGCTATTGAGCCTAAAAAGTATGTTCAACTTATGATAAAAAATGCAATTTCATCTTGCATGTAGAAACACTAGAGGATTTATTATTTTTTAATGTGTAAAATGATACCTAGATTTCAGAAGTAGAATATGAAGGGATGCTGCTGAGCTTGGAAGGAGGGGATATATTTTGGCTGACACAGCGGAGGCAGACTGGTTAGCAATTAGGACAACAAAGCCAACTATCTGACTCTGGATGTTGCTATCCTGCTCCACAGGAGTTAGAGAAAGTAGATCAAGAAAGAGGGCAGTCAGAAGGTCACGACTTTGATCTTGGAGGATTTCAATTACTCAGGTATTGATTAGGGTGACAATTATACAATAGCTGTAGAAAGGAACGTGTTTGTAAAGGTTGCCCAGGATTGCTTTCTGTAGCCATTTGTTGAGGTGACCACATAATGAGAGCTTATTTAAAAACTCATCTCAACAGATGTGGCAGCTCTGATAAATAAGCAGAGCTCAGGAAACAGCGAGACCTTTCTAGGATCTTCTAAAATCTGTCCCATGGTGAGAAAACACAACTGTGACCACTCCTTCCAGAAACTCCCTGTCAACCCACTTGCGAGAAATGACCGTACGCCTTCCAAAGATCTTTTCTCCCTCATATGTTAGCTCAGAATATGTCTCTACCCTGATTAAACCCCCTAAAAAGTTAGATTAAAATCAAGGACATACTACCAATACAGGTTCACAGAGACATATGTATTGGTATATGTGTGTGTGTAAATACTAAGTCATCATCATAATATTAGAAATTTTCTTGGGAGCGATGCTTTGTATCCCTTCCAAAAAAGATGCATAATTAGGTGGAACATCTTAAAAAATTACTGTAACATTTTAAATTTCCTGTATAGTATAGATTTTAAAACATCGTTTTGTAGTCTTTGCCAAATAGGTCAACAGACAGGAAATCTTACTCAGTCAGAATATGATCTACCTCTATTATTGAACTGTTTACTCATCATACACAGAGAGTGCTTCTTAGTTATCACAGCAAAGGCTTTTCCAGGAGTTTCATTAAGCTGAGGACTGCTTCAAGGCCAACGATCCCAGGTCACATTTGCAATTAATCCCATATATTTTTCTAAAGCTTGAACAGTGTATTAATTTATTATTCACCTGAGGGTTTAATGCTGCCCTCAGATATCCAAGCTCAAAGCCTTGCTAATACAGGGTGTTTATTTCTTCACTTTTGAGAACTGGAATGTGAAAAGGCTGGTATTGCCTCCTAGCACCTTTTTTTTACTTAGCATCCCCGTGCCCCATTTTAGCCAAAGTGATTCCTCTGCAATTAAAATGGATTTTCATCTATTTCCAGCCTGTCTTTCATACAGCTTCTCTTTACACGATCTGTAATGAGCATCCGACTTGTGTCCATCTGGCTTAGTCACGTGTGGAATAAAGAAATTCCAGCCTCTCCCATGATCCAGCATCAGGGATGCTGTTGGTGTCAGTAGCTGAACTGCATGTTCAGCTGGGAGGGAAATTTCTACAGAGGCTAGAAGATGGTCTCTGGCACAGGTCAGTTCTATTTTGAGCACCCTTCTGAAAGGTGCAGAGTGTTCTAATTCTACCCTCTTTTAGGCTCGTTCTTGCAGGAGAGACTTGGAAGCGCTCTGATGGCTTTCGTCAGAATGGCTGGGGGTTGAATAGATGCCGCTGGGCATATCATTTAGAGTTTATGAAGCTGAAAAAAACCAAATGGGAATTCAGGTCAAACCTTGTCCTTCACATCTGTGATAGTAAATATATTACCAAAAACCAAGAGTACAGATGGGAAGCTGAAAGCAACTGGGTACAGAGAAGAATGAGCAGGAGACCATAGCAAAGGAGTAGTCATGTAGGCTTGCAGTGGTTGCGCTGCTTTACTCATTCCCGTGGGCTTCTCCAGCTTTCTTGCTGGGGCTGCTAATACATGGTGTGCATATAATACAGTTCAAAACTGCTAAAAGAAAGCATTGCAATGCAAATTTGTTATATTGTTTGGAAAAAAACAACCCCACACATAATAAATAGTCAGTGCATCAAAATTTGTACCTGTTTTTTAGGAAAGGATATGCACACGCTTATTACCAGTTTTAAACCCTTTATAATATCAAATGTAGCTATATCCAATCCCAGAGGGACTCCCCTGCAGAAAAAGGGAAATATATTGCATCAGTATTTCATTACACAGTCCACTGGTCACAAAACACAAAACACACTCTAGGTTTACCCCAGAGTCCCTACCCAACACACTGCTCACTCGGAACAAATGCAAGCTCCAGAGTCTCAGAAAAGGGAGTTTAAACCACAGTCTTTCATTGTAGCACCTTGTCCCCTGTAGATAATTAACACACTTCACAAAGCTCTGATTAAAGTAATCTTTCTTTTTTTTTTTTCTTTTAATCTTGCCCTGTCATCTAATGATCTGGATACTGCAAAAATTAAAATGCATTCACTGAGTTAATGATTTTGTGGACGAGATTCAGTATCTCCTGTATTTTCTGTCTTCCCTAATAACTACCTCAGGAACCAGACGGTGTCTGCCATGTTTACACATTTTGGAATATAGGAACCTCCAGCTTCCATATAAGAAGCTGAGAGTAACTGGTCTAGGAGCACACTGGCAGGGTATCCCAGAGGTGCCATCTGGCCTACTTAAATTTATTTCTATTCCCTTGATGATGCTAATATGGGAAAAATAAGATGGGAGTACAAGAGTCAAGCAAGTTAACTACTTTAAACATGCCCATTTAATGCATCAAGGCACTGGTTCCTGAAATAAGTATGGGGAGAAAAAGATGAGTTTATGCTTCCAAATATGACAGATTTAGTAAGTTAGGAGATCCTGATGTCTATGGTAATGGGGTGACATACAAAGTCTGCATTCTGTGCAAAGTAGGTATGAACAGGTAGCCATTAGTAGGTACCATTAAACCAAAAAATACCCACTTTACACAGCTATAAACCACTTCAAGATGCGCAAAGCAATGGGAAACCAAGCTTCCAGTGATGAAGAGAGCAGTGGTATGCAGGCACACTACACTATTCAGCAACAAAGTGGTTACAGTACAGTGCAAATTGTGCACTTTAAAATTCAAGTTGCCTGAAACACTCTTGCTCTTGGTTGCATAACAAACTCAAACTCAAATACTGATTGCTTTCCAGACTCAAGCACTGTTCAGCTAAAAGATCACTATTGTTCAGACTTTTCTAGGAAATTTGGAGTAGTTTATGCTATTAAAACAAAATTCTGGTTTCTTCGTTTGATTCAAACAGTATGAATTCCGAAAAGAACAGAGCATTTGTGTCAAATAAGTTATTACATGAAAGCATCCTGTTTTCTTCTCACAAATGGTCTACTACAGTGTCTCTTTCATGATATCTTGTCTTTTGAAGCTGAAATTCAAAGTGTGACTTTGAGAACATAAAGATAAGAAATCTGAATCACAGGATATACCATAACAGTCTTTATAGGAAAGTACCAGAAAGCTGAAAAGCATTTAAGCAAGCTGGGTTCTGTCAAGGCACACATAGGAACATATAGAAATTATTGTAAAAATTTCCTTACTTCTCTTAAATTAGTATTGTGCATAAAGGTAGTATTTATAAGTTTTTGTCAAGGTTGCCAAATTTTGCTGTGTGCCATCCCTACATATACTGAAAGCAATAACCCATAGTGAGTTAAAACCTATGGAGGACAAAGCAGAAACATAAAAAAATGGAAAGGACGGGTAAACAGTCTGGTTGCTGCCACCTGATATAATAAATAGCTTCATAGGTTGTCAGCTGCCTTACCTATCACATGCAGATAAGATTTGAGGACAGTTTTCTTCTGAATTCAGGAATTTTATTATTAAGTTCTTGTTGTGAGTGAAAGAGACCAGAGAGACTACAAAAGAGCATCAAGAAGGTCTGAGCTCATGGACAATGGGTAACTGTATTTTTGGGAAAGCAGAGGCAGAGAGAGGAATGGAAGATAGTAGATGAGATGATCATTATGAGAGTTATGAGGAGGATGGTAAGTTCATTGGGGTAGGGAGCAGGGTATTGTGGGTTTGCAGTTAGTATAAGTAACAATTACATTGGTTCTGCTAACATTGTGTGGCTATAACATTATTCACTGAAACTTCAAACATATGACTTCAGGCTCCTCTAGAAAGCCCAGCTACAACTACAATTGATTTATGGAAGTAGTTAGGGATACAGTGGTCACACAGCATGATTTTGGCTCATAAACTTGATGAATATTTGATTAGCAACTGTGGCAATTCCCCTTGCCAGAAACAGAAGACACCACAATGTTGTCGTCCTTTGTCTTGCCCTGTCAAGTTTTCTGCAGCCCATGCAATACTGGGGCAACAAGCTGAGTGGCTGGCATAAGCCTTTGGGCCTTCATGCAGTGCCAGAAAGCCCCTTTAGCAGCAAGGCTTTATATTAAGGACATGTCAGTTACTAAATTGGTACAAATGGGTATTACACTTGAGCTCAGTCAATAGGGCCATAAAGATAGAATCATAGAAACAGAATCAGAGAATCAGAGAATAGTTTGGGTTGGAAGGGACCTTTCAAGGTCATCTAGTCCAAATGCCCTGCAATGAGCTGGGACATCTTCAACTAGATCAGGTTGCTCAAAGCCCCGTCCAACCTGACTTTGAATGTTTCCAGGGATGGGGCATCTACCACCTCTCTGGGCAACCTGTTTCTGTGGTTCACCCCTATCACTATAGACAATATTTTCATTATATTTAGTCTAAATCTACTGTCTTTTAGTTTAAAACCACTACCCCTTGTCCTATTGCAACAGGCCCTACTAAAAAGTCTGTCCTCATCTTTCTTATAAGCCCCCTTTAAGTACTAGAAGGCTGCAATAAGGTCTCTCCAGAGCCTTCTCTTCTCCAGGCTGAACAACCCCAATGCTCTCACTCTTTTCGTCAGAGGAGAGGTGTTCCATGACCCCTCTGATCATTTTTGTGGCCCTCCTCTGGACCCGCTCCAACAGGTCCATGTCTTTCCTGTGCTGAGGGCTCCAGAGCTGGACGCAGGACTCCAGGTGGGGTCTCACCAGAGCAGAGTAGAGGGGGGAGAATCACCTCCCTCGACCTGCTGGCCATGCTTCTTTTGATGCAGCCCAGGAAACAGTTGGCTTTCTGGTCCATGAGCGCACAAACAGCAAGCTTTCAGATGGTAAGTTCATTGGGGTAGGGAGCAGGGTATTGTGGGTTTGCAGTTAGTATAAGTAACAATTACATTGGCTTTCCTGAGAAAAGCTCCAAGCCATATTACCACCTGCTCTCTTGTTGGGTGGCTAGAGCTGGCTAGCACTGCAGACCCCTTCACCACAGCTTAATAGGATCCAGAAAAAGGAAGAAAAGTGACGATCCACTTAAAGACTCAGCACTGTGGCAGCTGAAGAGCTCAGTGCGGGATCAAGTGCTCTGGAGTGCCTCCCCCTGTAGCACAAGTACTGGCACGAGGGCAGCTCTCCCAGATTTACATTTATTTATTCAACCTCAATGGCCTTAGACTTCCCTTCGTCATACCTTGGTACAACAAACACTTTTGCTTTTGTAAGCAAAAGCTTAAGACATCATCCCCCTCCAGACATCTGTGAACCAGAAGCTGTTGCTCCATTACAGCTGGGTCACAAATGTGAAGTTAGTTCTGCAATATTCGCCCAACTGGCAGCATGGCTTTGTGGCAAGTGCCCATTCTTCTCTCTGTGTTCATTTTCCCTTTGTGCTACTTGTGTGGGTATCACAGTTAAGGCAGCTGGAAGCCTAACAGGAGGCACCCCTCTGCACCTCCTTTGTGTGAAGCCCTGCTGCTCTGCATATAGGAGGGGAGAAAGGCCAAGAAATGCCCCATGACATCCTTCTCCCTAAACTGGAGAGATATGGATTTGGTGGGTGGACTATTGGGTGGGCGAGGAATTGGTTGAATGGTCACATCCAGAGGGTAGTGGTCAATGGCTCGATGTCCAGATGGAGATTGCTGATGAGTGGTGTCCTCAGGCATCCTTACTGGGCCCAGTACTGTTTAATATC
>NW_010518517.1:12904-13204 GCF_000687285.1 Phaethon lepturus
GCGGTATCAGTACAGGCTGGGGGATGAAGGGATTGAGAGATACACCATCTCCCACAGCATTCTCCTGGAGAAAGTGGCAGCTCATGGTGGCTTAGACAGGTACATTCTTCACTGGGTAAAGAACTGGCTGGATGGCTGAGCCCACAGAGTTATGGTGAACGGGGTTAGATCTAGTTGGTGGACAGTTGCAAGCGCTGTTCACCAGGGATCAGTTTTGGGGACAGTCTTGTTCAATGTCTTTATCGATGTCCTGGATGAGTGGATTCAGCGCTCCCTC
Organism: Phaethon lepturus; assembly: GCF_000687285.1. Classification (NCBI taxonomy): domain Eukaryota; kingdom Metazoa; phylum Chordata; class Aves; order Phaethontiformes; family Phaethontidae; genus Phaethon; species Phaethon lepturus. The sequence goes on from NW_010518517.1 coordinate 13,182, forward strand.
AGTAAGTTTGCAGACACCACCAA
>NW_010518518.1:0-1005 GCF_000687285.1 Phaethon lepturus
TGGAAACACTGGCTAAGTGAACAAAGAAATATTGGAAACAAAGCCGAGGCTCCCAAGGGTTACGTTCTGGGCTCATTGGAAGGAAACGCAGCTAGCAGGCTGGAAACCTCTGGAAACAAAGCCAAGGCTCCCAAGGGTTATGTTCTGGGCTCATCGGAAGGAAACGCAGCTAGCAGGCTGGAAACCTGCAATCCTGAAGCCCAGGCTTTCCTGACATAGGGTTCCAAAACAAAAAGTTCTGCAAACATCTCGGAGAACTCATGCCAAAACCCAGCGAAAGGATTTAGAGCAGCTGCGTATCAAAGGCAAGTTTCTTAGGTAGAAGAAAATACAGCAGGCAGAATGGAAAACGAACCCAAACAAGATCTGCAGGGCATCTATACATTTGAAAGGCATATAGTGACAAAAGGCAGTTGCCAACAGCTGTCTTCCTACCTGTACTTACTGGAGCTGCAAAGAAAGAGAGGAAAGAAGGAGAAGAGAGACGATGAAGGAAAGAAGAGGAATTAAATCAGGCTCACCAATCATAAAGCTGTAGCCATCGATGCTGAAAGTAGCACTCCGGCACTTTTTAAATCCTTCCTTTCTGCTGCTTGGCTCTGTCATGATCCTGCCAGCCTGTACTTTCAGCCGCAGCCTTTCTCTCCGCCCGTGGAAGCAGAGCGCTCAGACTCGCTGTAGCTGCCCTTGAATATGCCTGTGACAGCACGCACAGCCAACTTCACACATCTCCCGGCGCGGGGAGCCGAATCCGCGCGGCATGCACCCAGCAGCTTTCTCCTCCCCCAAACACTCTCGCTGGCATGTTACCGACGTGCCTACTCAGAGTTTAACAACTGGTTAGAGGCTCCGGTATCTAAACCGGCAGTCAATTAGTGCCAGACTACCGAGTCAATAAGCCAGCTGTATCTGTCAAATCTCTGTGTAGGAGTTCAGCACACAGTTAAAAAATGATGAAGGGTTAGATTTTGCTATGATCTACCCACTGACGCTCCTTGTATTCCC
>NW_010518519.1:0-2984 GCF_000687285.1 Phaethon lepturus
CCCGATACATAGGGACACCACACAAGTAGCAAGAAAAGGAAAAAAATCTGTCAGCAATCTCTGGCTAATGCTGAGTTTGTTGGAAAGCTTGCGTCTTTCCCAGTACATGAAGGAGAACTAAGCCTGAGATTTGACTCACCAGCTGACAGTCTCCATAAACCTTGATGAGTGATGAATCTGAGATGTGAGTGCCTATATTCCAGGATGAGACTCTTAGTAATTTAATTCTTTTGTAAACATTTGTCCCTTAAAAAGAAGAGAAGGAATTTAATCACAGTCTGTATTTTGAGTTACTATTTTGATTTGTTTTATAGTGCTTGGGTAATTCTAAACACCACAAAATCTGTTATTGTTGGGATCTCTGATGTCCCTAAATGTCTGTAAAATACAGCCACATTTTGAAGTAAGAAACATTTCAATGGTTCTCTTTGAAGAGGTGCATGTAAAACTCAGAGAGCATTAATAGGTAGGGATTATTTGAGTGAGTCAACATTAGTCCTGCAAAGACATTTATGAAATCAGCGTTCTGTAGGACTCAATTTTCTGTTTATATAGAAATTTCACTAAAGATTATTAATGATTCATAAACTCTGAAAAGATCAGGAGAAAAAGTGAAGTTCCATATCAAATACCTGCATCTTTCTCCCCAGCTTCAGCTGTGCATTTAAGTCTATCACGTTTCACATTCCTGTGACTTTTCTGTTATTTTTAGCATTTCAAGAGATGCTTAGTAAATACTTAATTCAAAAATGATTAGAGACCACTTTACAAAATACTATCAGTAAACAAGGTTAGATTTGGAAGTTAAAAGGAAATCCAAGTAAACAAATAGAAAAGCAATGATATTCTTGAATTTAACAAAATCCTTATGCAGTCAAATAGCAATTTTCCTGAGTTGTATACATGATGTAAAAAGTAATGCATCGTTATTCCCAAAAATACTATTCACTGTAACATAATAATCAGATCTAGATCAACAAAGACAATTTTTCATAAACATCTGAGACAATTAAAATCACAATCTCAAAAATGTAATCACCAGCTATTTCACACTTCTGAATCTGAAATATCATTTGGAATATTTTTATTCTGCTGGAGTTTCTTGAGCCTTTGAGTAGATCATTATTTCATCCTTCATTTACAGAACCCATTATTACCTGCAGTTGAATGGGAAAAAGCTGCCACGTATAAAGTTATTCTGTTACAGAATCATACAAAATCACAGAACAACTGAGGTTGGAAGGTCCCTCTGGAGGCCATTTAGTCCAATGCTTTTGTTCATAGTAGGTAAAACCTGAGCAGGTTGCGCATGACAGTGTCCAGTCAAGTTTTTAATATCACCAAAGGTGGAGATTCAACAACTCTCTGGGCAACCAGTTCCAGTGTCTGACTACCCTGCCAATAAAGAAAGTGGCTTATTAAGTTTACACTGAATTCCTGTATTTAAATTTGTTCCCATTGCTTCTTGTCATTTCACTGGGCATTACTAAGCCAGCCTGTGTCTTCTTTACTCTCTATGATCAGATTTATACATTAATGAGACATCCCTGAGCCTTCTCTTCTCCAGGTTGAACAGTCCCAGATCTCTCAGCCTCTCCTTGTAGGTCAGATGTTCCACTACCTAAATGACCTTCCTGGACCTTTACTGTAATCACACCAGTGTGCCTAGATCTCTCTTGCAGTGCAGTGACTAGAACTGTACCTAGCATTCCAGATGGGGCTTGCCAGGACTCAGTAAAGTAGAAGGATCACCTCCCTTGACCTGCTGGCAATGCTCTGTTTACTGAAGCCAAGGAGGCTTTTGTCCTTCTTCATTGCAAGGCCTCGTTGCTGGCTCATGATCAGCTTATTCACAGAATCATAAAATCATAGAATAGTTTTCATTGGAAGGCACTTTTAAAGGTCATCTAGCCCACCTCCCCTGCAATGAGCAGGGACATCTGCAACTAGATCAGGTTGCTCAGGGCCCTGTCCAACCTGACCTGGAATGTTGGCAAGGATGGGGCATCTCCCACCTCTGGGCAGCCTGGGCCAATGTTTCACCACACTCATTCTGAAAAATTTCTTCCTTCTTATCTACTCAGAATCTACCCTCTTTTAGGGTTTGCCATTACTTTTTATATTACTCCTTGTCCTATCGCTACAGGCCCTGCTCAGAAGTCTGTCCCCATCTTTCTCACAAGCCCCCTTTAAGTACTGGAAAGCAGCAATAAGGTGTCCCCAGAGCCTTCTCTTTTCCAGGCTGAACAACCGCAACTCTCTCAGACTTCTGTCAGAGGAGACGTGTTCCATCCCACTGATAATTTTTATGGCCCTCCTCTGGACCCTCTGCAGCAGGTCCATGTCTTTCCTGTGCTGAGTGCTCCAGAGCTGGATGCAGCACTGCAGGTGGGGTCTCACCAGAGCAGAGTAGAGGGGCAGAACCCCCCCCCTCCACCTGCTGGCCACACTGCTTTTGGTGCAGCCCAGGATACGGTTGACCTTCAGGGCTGCAAGTGCATATGGATGGCTCATGTCCAACTTTTCACCCACCAGTACCCCCAAATGCTTCTTGGCAGGTCTGCTGTCGATTGCTTCATCCTCCAGCCTGTACTGATACTGGGGGTTGCCCCAACCCAGGTGCAGGGCTGATGGGCCGTTACTGATGGGCTTGGCCTTGGTCAGTGTCGGGTCTGTCTTAGAGCCAGCTGACATCGACTCTGTCAGATGCAGGGGAAGCTTCTAGCAGCTTCTTACAGAAGCCACCTCTGCAACCCCCACTGCTACCAAAACCTTGCCAAGCAAACCCAATACTTAGGGACACACCACACAAATAGCAAGAAAAGGAAACCCAATGCAGTGTAGGATTGACATTGTAGGATCTCCTGATTAGATGTTCTTTCCAATATTATCAAGAGTGGCCTCACAATGACACTGGCCAGCTTTCTCAGCACTCATGGATACATCACATTGCGGAGTAATCGCTGAGGGGTACTTTGGAAATT
>NW_010518520.1:0-313 GCF_000687285.1 Phaethon lepturus
ATCTTAAACTCCCAAGAATAGAGTCTTCAGGTGCCGCAAGGCGAGCTGGCGGGGAAGATGATTGGCCTGGATGAAAAGGCAGCTTTTGTTGGGACTCAGGAAAAAGAAGAGAGTTTATCACTTTTGGAAGAAGGGGCAGGCAACTCAAGAAGTGTACAAGGATCTCTTTAGGTCATGCAGAGAGAAAATGAGAAAGGCAAAAGCCCAGCTAGAGCTCAATATGTCCACTGTCGTACAAGATAATGAAAAGTGTTTTCACAAATATACTAACTTCAAGAGGGCGAACTTCATCCCGTTCATGTCATACGTCAAC
>NW_010518521.1:0-10007 GCF_000687285.1 Phaethon lepturus
GGGGTGCTGGTTGACAGCCGGCTGAACAGGATCCAGCAGTGTCCCCAGGTGGCCAAGAAAGCCAAGAGCATCCTGGCCTGTATCAGGAATAGTGTGGCCAGCAGGAGCAGGGAAGTGATCGTGCCCCTGTACTCAGCACTGGTGAGGCCACACCTTGAATCCTGTGTTCAGTTTTGAGCCCCTCACTACAAGAAGGATGCTGAGGTGCTGGAATGTGTCCAGAGAAGGGCAACGAAGCTGGTGAGGGGTCTGGAGCACAAGTCTTATGAGGAGGAGCTGAGGTAACTGGGGTTTTTCAGTCTGGAGAAGAGGAGGCTGAGGGGAGACCTTATCGCTCTCTACAATTACCTGAAAGGGGGTTGTGGTGAGGTGGGTGTTGGTCTCTTCTCCCAACTAACTAGTGATAGGATGAGAGGAAATGGCCTCAAGTTGCGCCAGGGGAGGTTTAGATTGGATATTAGGAAAAATTTCTTCACTGAGAGGTGGTCAGGCATTGGAACAGGCTGCCCAGGGAGGTGGTGGAGTCGCCATCTCTGGAAGTGTTCAAAAAACGTGTGGATGTGGCACTTCAGGACATGGTTTAGGGAACATGGTGACATTGGGTTAATGGTTGGACTTGATCTTGAAGGTCCTTTACAACCTTAGTGATTCTGATTCTGTGATTCTGTGTTCGTGCCACAACCGTGCTGCTTTATTAACTTACTGATGAACTTAAAGTCCCAACAGCAAAGCTGTCCGGTGGTGCAAGAAATGCAAGTTTGAGGTGTGTAAGTCTGTCACGTTGCCCTAGCTACGCAGCTACGGAGCACCAGCAGGTGCCAGGAGCATCTTGCACAGATACAGCTACGTTTGCTGGAGGATGTTTTTCAGAGAGGTCACTCGCCGTATACTCTGAAACTATCCTCTTCTCCTTCCTCCTTCTCCCTTTAAAGCAAACGGTGTCGAGCTGCCCAGACCGGTGCAAGTAATGAGAATGTAATAGAATTTGCAGAGACTGTAGGTGACTAATTGGCTACAGCCATGAGAAAGGTGAATGTGCTTTAAGCACTATTAACAGAGATATTCCAATACAGATCTAATAAAAAAGCTATTCTGGAGGACATTCTGCAAGATAGGATGTATATATACATACATTACTTTGCTTATCCTTGTATGTTCGCTTGATAATTGGTTTGCTCTGAATCTTGCTGATATTTTGGTAGATCTTTGCAATTTACCAATTCAAAATTCAAATACAAATGTATTCTCAATATAGACCAAATTCCCAGTCCTGAAGACATTCTTCTTATGGGAGAAATGAAGGTATAAAGTGAGATTATTGACACGTGGCGGGGCCTTACAAGGAAATGAAATGAATGACTTTCACTTTTAAATCAAAACAGCGAACTTACTGATGAAATGTCAGTTTTCCTTTTTTTCAGGAAGTCATGGGAAGCATACTTTTAATAGCTATTTACCTCCTTCTACCCCACCCTCTAAAAAACAAAAAATAAAATCAGGTTTTGAACACCATATGCTGAGCTGACAAAATGGAAAATCTGTTTGATAAACTGCTGGTGAGCTGTGACACAGAATGCATTCCTAACAAAGAGGCAAGTCTCTTTCTTTTTTTTTTTTTTATTATATGACTGCAGTACGGCACTCTGGTGGTTTCAATGGCAAGATATTAAAAAACCAGGACAATTTAAAGAACCTCTCATTCTCTTCCCAGAAGCTCATCTTTGCTGTGCAGTTACTTACTATACCTTAATAGACAAGTGTGAAATAAAATTGCCTTAATAACCTAGTCAGAGTGTAATCATTGCTTTGGTCTTTGTGACAAGATGTTATTTAGCAGTGTGCTGCGTGTACTCTAGGGCAGGTGTCAAAGACAAAGGAAAAGCACTTCCGAGAGTTATAAAAATTGGATGTGCTTGTACTCCTCCTCTCCCACCTTCCTCTCCTCTCGCTGCCCTTATACTGATTTTTGTCCTAGTCTCTGGAGATGCACTTTCTCTGAGGAGCAGAGGATGCGTCGGTAGCCAGCATCCCTGCTGGCCCGAGCCCTGAGGCGCTGCTGGCTGCCAGCTGTGTCACAAGTCACTCCACACACTGCTGCTCCGATGGTGGCAGTGGCCCATGAGGAGAAAAAATGTGACCAAAATCCTAATTCTAGCTAAATTTCAGATGTTGTCCACTGTTTTTCTTTTAATTTTTATTATTTTTTTTTAATCCTCTCTCCATCTGGCGACGGTGCTTGCATTTTTCTCTTTTTTTTTCCCCTGTTTTGGAGCATGCCTTCAAATTGCACTTGCCATAATGAGCCAAATCTGCCCAGTCTTCTCTGAGCCACACACAGCAATACTGAATGATGCATTGCAGGGATTGCCAGGGTTTATTATATCTTTCAAGCTGGATGACAGGAACTGTGCAGTCTCAGTCTTTCATTTTTCATTTGCTGCAGCCATGAGCAAGACCAGAAGGACTTTGGGAAGCAAACCTCGGGGTCAACTTCCAATATTTGTGCCTTTAACAAATTAGGATACCTTCAGAAATTCTACAGCAGCTTTGAAAGGAAACAGTCACAATTGTTAAGGTTGCTATAGAAATATTTAGAGAGATTGCAAAGTTATGCTGCAGAGACAGTTTTACCAAGAAATAAATATTGACTGGGATGGAGCTTACATACTTAACTATTTCATTGCACAGATTTTATAGATGACATTTTAAAAAGGTTAATATATTCGTCCTTTCCTGAGTCAAGGAGAACCACAGACTATTGTGTAATAGGGTCTCCTCATATACACTGAATGAAAGTAGTTTTAATAGACAACTTTAAAACTCTTTAAAATGTTAATACCTATGTAAAAATACAGATTTTAAATCAATATGTTGTGTCATGTTCTTTTTAACCTTAAGATGATGATAACAAGAATATTGAAGTCTGATCTCTAGAAATCTTAATAAAGAGTAGGAAAGCAAATTTTGTAACAACTTGCCTCTTTGCCTTATTCACGCAATCCTTTCAAGAAGGTGTTCTCAGACACAGGCAGTACACAGTGATGAATGCTTTCCAAAGGTACAGTACATAAGTACTACTATAGTACAACAATCTCATAATTTAGCTATTGAAAGTACAAAAAGGGATTGCTTCACTTTTAAAAAAAGCATTACACAACTCCTCAGATAACGCTAGGACCATATAAAGAATTATCAGCTGAATGTCATTTTTAAAGTTTATCTACTGTGCATTACCCATTTTCTTTTTGTGCTTTCCAGTTTTAGCAAGGTATGGAACAGCATATCCTGAAAAATGCTCTACAGATGCTCTTGTTCCCCATGGGCAGGCTGCCTACTAAATAGTCTGTGTCTCTACCAACTGAATACCATGTAGCCCAGTCAAACTTAGAGATGGCCAGACTGATTGATATTAAAAAGAAATTCCCTTTTAACTTTGCTCCGGAGCTTGGAAACCAAATGACATTTGTCAGCCTCTGTTGAGGACTCTAAAGCACTGTGCTCACCTTAACACTTGCAGAATCTTTTGATTTCAGCCCTGACTTAAAAACAAACTACCTTGCCAGGTGTTGGCATTGTGTTTCCGGTGAGGCTGGGATGAGGGGACAGGTGAGCTCGCTCTCCCACAGGTTTTGGTCCAAGCTTTCGGCAGCGGAAGAGAGGGCCAATGGAGAGGCCTGTTCCCCTCTCCTTTCAAGAGCAGGCGTTGTCGCAGCACGACATGGGGAGGGAGCACCAGCTGACCCACGATGCTCAAGTGCCCCACTGCCAGGAGCGAGGGAAGCGCAACCTCCAGACCGCGCTCCCAGCCCTGTTCTGATCATTTTGAAGCTGACTTGATAAAGTAAGATGAAGTATGAACCAGCCAAAATGGGGCCCAGAGACACAAGTTTCTAGGTGAAAGCATGCCTGGTGATAAAAGGCACACACTCCGCTTCGTAAGGCAAGGCACCAGTGTGCCAAGAAGTTCCTGGAAAAGGGCATGAGGCTGAACATACAGACGTGCAGAGTTTGGAGGATGGTATATGAATCAGCTGAGTCACTGTTATAGGAAATAAACCAGTTCCCACTGATGATAACACAAATAATCCCCTGCATTTAATAGGAAGTCTGAGGACACTCAACGTTTCCACGAAAGCTCTGTGAATTCTACCTCTGACAAACTTCAACTGCTTGCACAGATCTCACAGGCAGATGATTTGATACAGGACAGGAGTCCGCTTTACTGCCTGTTTTCCAAGCAAGTGCTGAGGTTTTCCAGAACCAAACTGAAGATGGTAATCTCAAATGATCTCTTAATAACCCTTACACAGCAAGTATCCCACAATGTTCTGAAAGTCGTAATTTCAGAAGTGTTTGCTGTTACTTTTGGAATAAGTGTCAACAACTTCTGCCTTCTGCAAAGTCAGTGCAGGGTCTCCATCATAGATCATTTTCATCAAAAAAAGGAGCATTTCTTGACACGTTCTGGTGTCTGCTACATAACTCATATTGACTCATTGCATTTTCTATATTCTAATCTAAATATGACATAAAAAATAATTTATAGTCAAATATTTCATTTTTACCATCCCTTAGTAACATTCAGCTTTTCTTGTTCTAACTGCCCATATGTCCACTGAGACCAATCATTCTCTACTGACAGATCCATTTTTAGAAAGAAATGAGAAAATCTTTCATATGCCATGCAATATAGCCACATCAAAAAGTTTCATCTCAACAATGATCTTTCTGTCTTCAGCAGGCAAGTGTTCAAGGAAATGGATCCCATATTAAATCAGTACCTCGAACTGAGCTGTGTCTAGAAGCAAATCAAAATTGAATATTATTTTCAGAGGAGGCTTGGTGTACTGCACAGGAGCTGGCACTGGGAACCCGTGCTACCCCATGGGCCCAGCTGGGTGACCTCTCCAAGTTAGTGGTGCAGAAAAGCACCACTGGCCATGATTTTCAAACTTGTATCAGTGAAAGAAAGATCAGCAATGTAAGAGTTGATGTATATCTTTGGAACTTTCTGGTTTTATAACATAATGAGCAAAGGCAAGGCCCAGTATGTTGAAGTAGCTTAAGCTGTACCTCCATATATGCATTAGTCAATGTAGATGTGATATGTGCTACTTACTTCCTCAGCCAGAGCTCTTCCTTTCACCTCTGGTATTATACTGGGAAAAAAACACCACAGATCCTTCTTCTTCTCTTGTACTTATGTGGCAAAGACCTGTCCCTGCTGATAGCAAACTTCCTACAATGCAAGTGTCACACAAACAAATCAAGTCCAACCAAGTAGAGACTCGGGGCATGTGAGTGGTAAGAGGGCCCAGTACAGAGGATCCACAGCCAGCTGGTTTTCCATCTCTGTTTTTTTATTAGCCACCTGGCATTTCTTTGAATTCTGTTAAAAAATCATGCCCTGTGACTTCCTCAGGGTATTTTAAGAGTCTGCTGGTGTGTGTGTGCATGTGTGGGGCAGAGGAAGGAATCCAGAGAAAAATGTTTTAGTACTCTAAACCTTTTCTTTAGCCAAAAGAAGACAAAAATTGGGGAAAAATATTAGCACAAGGCCTTACCTAATAAAAATACATGATAATTTCAAGTCTTTGGGAGGAGTCTTGCCCTTCATAATTTCCAAGGAGCATATAACTGACTTCCAGGGATAGGTACCTCGATGCTTGCCCAAAATTTGATAACAACACACACACATGAACATGTCTATGACAAGAGAGAGAATAGGTAGATACAGATAATATAAAATCTGATGCTCCCAAAAACTCCTTGTTTGCCTGCCAGGACTGCCATTCAGCACAGCCCCAGTGATGGCAGAGCAGAGAGAAGATGATGGTTGCTGGTTGAGGTGATGTATTGAGTTTGCCTGGCAAGATTTTGGTAGCTGCAGGGGTGGCTTCTGTGAGAAGCTGCTAGAAACTTTTCCTGTGTCTTATAGAGCCAATGCCAGCTGGCTCCAAGATGGACCTGCCGTTGGTCAAGGCTGAGCCCATTGGAGACGGTGGTAGCACCTCTGGGATAAGATATTTAAGAATGGGAAAGAAAATGGCATGCAGCAATTGCAGCCAGAGAAAAGGGTGAGAATATGTGAAAGGAACAGCTCTGCAGACACCCAGGCCAGGGCAGAAGGACGGGCAGGAGGTGCTCCAGGCACTGGAGCAGAGGTTCCCCTGCAGCCCGAGGTGAAGACCATGGTGAGGCAGGCTGGTGAGGGGATGGAGCTCCCCCGGAGCTCCACGCTGGAGCAGATCTCCACCTGCACCCGGGGAGGACCTGACACTGGAGCAGGTGGATGCCCAAAGGAGGCTGTGACCCCATTGGAAGCCCACACTGGAGCAGGCTCCTGGCAGGACCTGTGGAGAGAGGAGCCCAGGCTGGAGCAGCTTTGCTGGCAGGACGTGTGACCCCACGGGGGACCCAGGCTGGAGCAGGCTGTTCCTGAAGGATGGCACCGGTGGGGGGACCCAGGCTGGAGCAGTTCGTGAAGAACTGCAGCCTGTGGGAAGGACTCATGTTGGAGAAGTTCATGGAGAGCTGTCTCCCATGGGGGGAACCCCACACTGGAGCAGGGGAAGAGTGTGAGGAGTCCTCCCCTGAGGAGGAAGGAGCGGCAGAAACAATGTGTGATGAACTGACCACAACCCCCATTCCCTGTCCACGTGCACCACTGCAGAGGAGGAGGTAGAGAATTTGGGAGTGAAGCTGAGCTTGGGAAGGAGGGGTGGGGGGAAGGTGTTTTTAAGATTTCATTTTGTTTCTCATTATGCTACTCTGATTTGATTGGTAATAAATTAAATTATTTTTTTTCCCCAAGTCAAGTCTGTTTTGCCCATGACGGTGACTGGTGAGTGATCTCTCCCTGTCCTTACCTCGACCCACGAGCCTTTCATTATAATTTTCTCTCCTCTGTCCAGCTGAGGAGGGAGTGACAGCTGTTTTGATGGGCACCTGTCACCCATCCAAGGTCAACCCACCACAGTTGGGTTTTAGCAGTGTCATCGACTGCTCATTTGCAAGCAGCACAGGAGCCTGAACTCAGTTCTGACTGATCATACACTTAAGTTCACTTTTTGTTTAACCCACAAGCCAAAGTATAGACTTTATTAGCCTAGAGGTGTTGCTAGCAAGGGGAAAAGCCGGGAATGCTACCACTATCCTTGAAGTTTTGAAAAAAATATTACACTTACAGAAACTTATTTTAGAAGAAGAAACTTCTTCAGATGCAGTGAAAAAGAAAATAAATAAAAATTCTACCTTTTATACCTGAGAATGAATCTGGCTCTGTAAGGCAGGTGGTGTATCACAACAGCAGATGCAACAGAAAACAAAACTAAGGGAAAAACATGATTGGACAAAACAATATCTCAACAACTATATGTATTAGTTGTTCGTGGATGCTGAATCCTGCCATATCACTGAGTGTTTAAGAATAAGTCCGTATACACACTCTGTAATTGAATGTCAAGAAAAATGAAAATATATTGTTTTATTGCTACTGTTCATTGATTTATCGAAGTGATTTATTATCATTGGACATGAGGACCAACAAATCATTTTGCTGACACCATCAGCTGCCTTAACTAGGTTGTCAGTTCACGACATTAAAGGTAATGGATGGTGATTATTTTACTGTAATGGGTTTAATCAGTGCTTTGAATGACTTAGCAGTCATGTCATAGTATAGCCAGCTCATCATTCATCAAGGCAGCATTTTGTTTACCAACACCATCTATAATTCATTTGATTGTTGACAATCATCAGCAAATACCTCTCAGGCTAAGTTTTATCAGAAATGAAAATCTGCACAGCTGCAGCATACTAACTAACCCCACAGTCTACAACCAGAGGAGAAACATTGGAAGTTGCTTGCTCCCTCTCTAAGAAGAGGAACTGCCAGCCAAGGCTGCATTCCCACGGGCTGCTTTTCAGCCCAGAACTAGGATTTACAGCTTTCTGAAATAGACAATGCTTGTTCTGTTGTATGTGAGCATTCTGAGCAACCCTGGAATTTGGTGTTAAACAGAAATTTTGATGTATTTTAGAAAAAAAGAAGTGCAACCAACCTGCTGTGTGTTCCCAACAGAGGAATAAGTGTAAGCACAACCTGTCTGATTTTCTCTCTCTGAATGGAGGTGGATCCTACACTTATTTGTATTACGATGAAATTAATTGTGAAGAACTCCAGATTCATAAAAGTGTCTGTTAACTCTATGGAAAAGGGTACAATACTGGAAACATTGTGGTGTAATCTCAAGACAGGACCTTAAATCATTACTTGTATTATATCTTTCACGGGTAAGTGACAAGATGCATATTGCTAAAAATGTTTCATATTAAGCTAATGGGTTAACAGCTTAGTTACAAAAGTATATTTTTAATATAAATCAATGGAAACTTTCTACAGTTTTAGTAGCTTTTGTACTAGCTTTTAGTTCAAATTTTTCTCTGACATTTGCATCACAGATTTCAACATTGATATTCTTCTACTGATCTACTGGTGCACAGACAGAGAGCTACTTTATGTAGTGAAAGAAGAGTATCAAAGTTCTACCTTTCAGACCTGAGAAAGGCCCTGTCTGAGTAAAACACAAGTGGTGGCTGTTCTGGATACTGTAAGGTAAAGGGAAATAATTTAAAAGTTTTGCAAGAGCCTTCTACATTTTAAAACCATATTTGATTATTGTCTATAAATATGTAAGAGACCTGCAGAAATGGAGTTTAAAGGAAAGATATTTGAAAAGAATATTCAAAGTAAAAATAATCCCCCCTCACTTCCTCCATACTCAATATATGGCCGACAAATCTTAAAACGATGAGAAATTAATGCATTTTGCGAATAGGTGGACCAAATTTTGAAGATGCAAGTAGGATACAGTAGCTTATGAGGAAAAAAGGTTATCTTCAAGGTCAACAGCAAACACAAACCAGTGTTCCAGTCCAAAGACTAACTAGAAGTGGCTGATGTGGGGGAAAAAAAAAAGTTATTAGAACACTATAGAAAATATTAAATTGCAACCTGTTTGTTCAGGAGAAAAAGTAAGACTGAATGTGTAAGCACTCATACTCACTTTGTCATCAAATTCATGAAAAGATACAGTGACATAATGACAGAAACACTTACCATTAGGAATAAGGTATCATGCGTATTACTAATATCCTGGCAATACCCTAGACTGGGATATCCATGGATTAGAGATGATCTACAGTAGGGAAATTACTTTTATTACAGTTAAAAGGAGATTAAATAACCTACTAGAGATTTCTTACAACCCTAATAGTCTTTCACAGGTATAAGTGAAACTGAAGTGAATAGGTAGAACTGATAAAGATTGGCACATAGCCTAACAAATGTCATTACTATAGAATGGAAAGATATCAATGCCAGTGCAAAATGAGGACAACAGAAACTGTACTTGTTTAGTAAGGATTGTTTAAACATTTTAAAAGCAATTGATATTAATGTCAGAGAGAAAGTACAAATTAAACACCTAAAAAGCTTTGGAAAACTCCAAATTATCCACCTGAGAGTACCGAGAAAGCTGGCAGAGGAGCTTGCCAAGCCACTCTCCATCATTTATCAGCAGTCCTGGTTAACAGGGGAGGTCCCAGAAGACTGGAGGCTTGCCAATGTGACACCCATCTACAAGAAAGGCTGGAAGCAGGATCCTGGGAACTACAGGCCTGTCAGCCTGACCTCCGTACTGGGGAAGATCATGGAGCGGTTCGTCTTGAGAGTGCTCACAGGGCATCTGCAGGACAACCAAGGGATCAGGCCCAGCCAGCATGGTTCACCCAGGTTCATGAAAGGCAGGTCCTGCTTGACCAACCTGATCTCCATCTATGACCAGGTGACCCGCCTAGTGGATGAAGGAAAGGCTGTGGACGTTGTCTACCTGGACTTTAGTAAAGCCTTTGACAGCGTCTCCCACAGCATTCTCCTGGAGAAACTGGCGGCTCGTGGCTTGGACGGGTGAGGCTCTTTGCTGGGTGAGGAACTGGCTGGAAGG
>NW_010518522.1:0-23097 GCF_000687285.1 Phaethon lepturus
ACGATGGCTGGCCGTGGCGCGAGACGCACCGTCCTTCCTCTCCTGGGGATGGGGGCTGCCGACTGCGTTTCACCATCGAGGAGGCACCATGGGCCAGGCTGTCCCTCTCATCCTGGCAACAAGTTTCAGCCATTCTCAGCCCACCCCATGAAAAAAAATGCTCAGGGGATGGGGGGACACATCCTGCTGGGGCCAGGCACCCCCACCCAGCCCCCAGGACCAAGCAGGGGAAGAGCAACAGACTCAAAGCACCGTCCCAGCGCTGCTGGCAGAGCCCAAGCAGCCTCTTTCCCACCCCAGCCTCCCCTTCCTCGCTGCCCCAGCCTCCACCTTCTCAATAAATAATACATTAAGCTGTATGGCCTCAGTATGGATTGGCTAGGGGACCCCACGCTGCTCCTAAACCCCCGGCCCTTTCCCCAGGGGCAGGAGACTGCAAAGCCCACTCCCCCAGGGCCTGGAGACCACCCCCCCATGGGAGACGTGGTGGGACCACAGCTTCCAGGGCCAACTGGAAACGCTTCAAGCAGCTACACGAAAACTGATCTCCTCTGTCTGAAGTTTAATGGTTCTGACAGTTTTACCAGGGGGAGGAGAGAAACGAAGAGATGGAGCGAAAGGACATTGTTCCCAACAAGGTCAGGTAAAAGCTTTCCTCCCATATAGATACTGCTAGAATTGCAGGCTTCTGGCCCAGCTCTACCTTGCATGGCTCTGCTCAAGCCATCAGCCTCTTGGGTTGCTTCCAAAGAAGCACTAAGACACACACTTGCTCCACTAAGGAACCATCTTTCATTGCAAGCCATACAGCATCATTTTCCAGGCTGTCTGGACTGACGGCTTCCGGAGGTGCGTATGTGGTTGGGTATCTCTGAAGGATACTTCAGGCTCACCTATGCTTAAGAGCAGCTGCTGGGTGGGATGAAGAAGGCTGAGAGAAAAAGAGGGCAGGCAGGAGGTGGTGGTAATGTTCACCTTTATTAGGTAACAGACCCTCACAAGCCCTGGAACAGGGTTTTCAGACAGCAGATATGTTCCCTGGGGAACCTCCCCACCACCAGTTGCACCTCGTTTCACAAAGCATCCCTACTCCAAACTCCATGTGGATAAATAGACTTTCTTCACAAAATCTGTAAAACAAGTTTCTTCCCACCCACCCACAAACACAAAAAAGTTACAGTATATACACACACATTAAAAATAAGAAGTTGTAGGGACAGATGGGCAGCAAATTTATGAACAGTGTAGAAAAAACAGGGCAAAGATCTCTTGCCGTGGAGGGAAGAGAAGTACCAGCAGTACTAGGACCCTCCGTGGATCATGCCCCTAGCTCCCAGGGTTTCATCCCAGCAGCCTCCCAGCCCAGCCAGCCCTCTCTGCAGCCCAGTCCCCAGGACTCGGTCCACCATTAGTGACAAAGTGAAGCCTCAGCCTGTTTTCCCAAAAACTCACTTCCCCTTTCAGTAAAGCATGAAACTTTCCCCGTATTGGGACGCAGACCTGGGGAAATGCGAAAGAACTCGGAGGTTGCCGCAGATAAGGAGTTTCTGTATTTTAGGAAAAACCCATGATGCAGAAGACCATGCAGGAGCCACTTAAGAGGAGAAAAAGTAGGAGGATGTGATCGACCCCAAAATAGGATCACTGATAAGCTAGGAAACTTGGTCTGGGCAATCAAAACCCACCCAAACCCATACACATTTCGATTACCTGCTCAAAGCAGAAGTGGCTGCCACCAGAGCATCCCCTACACTCATCGAGAACATGCAAAAGCAACCTCTCCCCCTCAAAGGATGAGCTCCCCTCCACCTGCTGTTCCTGGGAAGCAAGAGACACCCCTGCCTGCCAGCACAGGCTGCTGGCCATTGCAGGGAGCGAAGTCTTCCAGTCCCCCCACTTGTCTTTGCAGCTATAGCCCAGGGTCACTGGGAACAGGTTTTGGTGGGAGACAGATTTTCCTGGCCCCAGTTTCCATCTTGTTGAAGCCAGGCACCTCTAGGACTAGCATTACTTGTGTTCAATTCCTGCAGCATGTGAAATCCCCCTTCCCAGATGCCAAAAGACCAAAATGTGCAAAGTGAGACAATAAACCCCCATCTTTTTCCCCTCATTTTGGAAGGAGCTCAAGCTCTCATGCCCCTCTGCAAAAGCTGGAATACATGCAGAAGCTTCTTGCAGAACAGCCCGAGTTCTGATTTTGCAGGAGGAGTCAGGCTGTACGGGCTTGACTGGGACAAGATAGCATTTGGCTGCTGCCCATACCTAAGTGCTTCTAGCTGCCTACATGGAGCACACGACAGCTATACACAGGGAGAAAGAGCAATGCCCACACGCCAAAGGCTGGTTTCCACATTTGCACACGTGAGAGGGCAACCGCTTTGTGCTTCTTTGGAGATATGCAAAAGGAAAGGAGAGGAAGAGGGCAAACCGTTCCCTCCCTGTCCCCGATCTGCCTCCCCCTCTTGGGAAGTCACAGGCGATTCAACACCTGCCAAGTCAAACTGCTCTGAACAGCGATGGCAACGGAACTGGGAGACTCGCACCCTGAGCCAGTGCCTCCAGTCCCTGCAGGAGCTCAGGAGCTGTCGAGCAGTTGAAGGGAAGGAGAAACACCTGAAGACAAGTTCTGGGACTGGGAGTTGAGTAAAATAAAAAACTGTTTCTAAAAATTGTATCTGCATCAACAAAAAGGCACCAGAGAAGCACTCACCCTTCATGCAGAGTGCAGGGTGCTGCACGTCTACCTCTGCTGCCACCCAGTACCAGACGACCAGGGACACCCTGGCCTCCTATAAGGCTCTGCTTGTCATAGGCTGCCATGAACCCAGCCCCCTGCCAAAAACCAGGGGCAGCTCCAATCATAGGGATGAAACGCATGAAGTGGAGAGGAAGGGGAATCTGCTGCATCGTTCCCTACGTTTTTGTAAAGCCGCAAACACTCCTATAAAAAACCTGTATAAAAACTGTAGAGAAATTTGCCAGGCAGTACTGACCCCAAGCAATACTCCCAGAGCACCTCTGTAAGTTGGGTCTAGGAGGCTTCAGTTTTCTGACACACAGCTCAAGGAAAGCCGGTACCTTCCCCCACTCTCTCACAGGAATGGCCCCAGACCCCAGCGGCCCCACAGGACAAGGCTTGAGCAGATCCTCTGCTCTCCCAGAAATGTCTTTCTGCAGAGGTGTTTGGGAAGGGAACAAGATGCCCCTGAGGACAGACACGGGATGTGCCACTTCTCTATGCCTTGGGCTTGTGGGCTTCTCCCCCCAGCAGGGATAGGGGCTCCGGGTCAATGCAGCGCTTCCCAGCAGCCCCAGGCACAGTTGCAAAAACCACAACAGATGTCTGCTGCAGCACCCAAGAGCAAGCAAGGGGGCTAGTAAAGCTAAACCTGGGGCAAGTTAAAAAAAAAAAAAAAAACAACCAAAAAAACAAAAACAAAACCCTCCCACCCCATCCCACCAGCAAAACCCTAACCTAGCACTTTTTTTTTTTCTTTTAAGCTCCAGAAGGGAAGTCCAGGCTGACGGTCGACCAGGCTGTCTTTGCACAAGGCAGCCCCACATTGACGTTAGGAGGCAGCAAGGGCTGTGCCCCCACTCAGCTTGACAATCATCTGCTGGCAGTCGTTGCAGGAGCGCTTGTCCCCCACCTTCTCCAGGGTGCGGGCGGCCTCAGCCAGCAGGACTGCTCGCTGGCCCGGGGAGGAGAGGAAGGAGAGCGGGAGATGGCGACAGGCCAGCAGGATGGCCGTGGCTCGCTCCCTCTGGCCTGGCAGGGTGTCCAGTTCACCTACAGGCAAAGAGGAGGGAGAAAGCTCACAATGAAGCTACCACCTGCATGACAAAACTCCGCCATGCAAGCCCTTGGCCGGCACCAGTTAGCACAGGCACCCCTGGCTATGCCAGGAGCAAGGGGCACCCTGCAGACCCTCAGGCAGCTGCTTTAGGCTGGAAGATCAGTCTGTGCTGGAGTCAGGCAGGGACTGGCAATCCTGTCCTTCTACAGAGACAGTCCCTTTCACTTCACCTCCTAGGGCTCATCCCAGCACCAGCACACACATCTGCCCATTTACTTAACCTCCCAAGGGATTTTGTAACCATGTCTCTTGCCTCTCCCCTTCAGGATTCCTGGCTTCTGCCTTTGCACGGACCACCCTGAACTCCAGCCTGCCAAGTTTTGTGCATACGTGGCTGCAGGAAGGCAAACGTGTTCCAGCCTGTTTGTCAACACCTCCAGCCCAGGGCTGGCAGCTGACATTTAACCAGCTTGTAGAGAGCATTGCAGAAGCATCACTGTGAGCCACAGGCTGACAGGAGCTCATTGTCCTAAGCCTCAGACACGGGGAAGACGCTGTGTCCCCACCAGCTTGCCCAAGCACTGCCCCCTCCCAGCCCTACAGGCAGTGGGTCACTGCCTGGGCCCCGGGGCTGACCTTGCTTGCTGCTCTGGGGTGTGCGTCGCCTCAAGCTGTGCTCCAGCAGCTGGTGGGTGCGGGTAGGGCTGGCACCCGCCATCAGGCGCACGGTGGCCTCATGGAGGAAGACCTGGAAGGGAAGGCAGGATGGGGGGGTGAGAGGCAGGCTGGCATGGGGGTGATGCTGCAGCTGAACTCGTGTCATCCCTCAGCCATGGCATTTTGAGAGTGGAGCACTGATGCTTCAACAACAACAGAGACCCACTTCCATGCTCCTCCCTCATCTTCCCACCTGTCTCTGGGGAATTTGCAGGTCAGGGCAACCATGAGGAGGAAAAAAAGAAAAAGCTTTTGACACATAACTGTGAGTGGCCTGGAAAGGGGGAGGAACGAGAGCAGGGAACAGGGCAGAAAATGGGAGAGCAAACCCTGGCACTGTGGCCTAGGTGGGTGTCTCACCCCAGGCTGCTAGTGCAGTGCTCCAGTAACAGCATCAAACTTTGAAATGCAGAGTTTGGACAATACCAGCACAACTCTCTTGTCCAAGTATTAGACTATACTTCCTCTACAGAGGCTTAAAACTAGATGGATTAAACAGAACAGAAGGGCGGGGGGGAACCCAGAAAAGCACCTGGTTGCTCTGCAGGTGCAGAAGGCATCTGACCCCCCAGCTACCCGCAGAGCCAACATGGCCACAACTCCTTCCACACTCCCTGGAGGGACTGACCCAGTCTGAAGCCACATTAAGGGACAGGATGCCATGGTATTTGCTTAGCAATACAGATGTGTTGATGGTTTTCTAGGTAGAAACTAAGGCAGACACCTCCCCACACACACTGGACTCCCATGGGAGCCTCCCTCATCACCCAACAAGAGAAAGTATGGAGGTTGCTGGTGGCAGACCATCCCACGCCCAAGTGTGCAAACCGCTCAAGCCCAGGTACACCCTACGTTTCCAAGGGCGACAGCTTCCCCATCCCCCCCCAGGAAGGGCTATAGCTAAGCTGGAGTCGGAGTGGGAAGGGGAGGCAAGCTGTCACCTTGCGATAGGCGGGCCTGAAGCCATGGGCCAACTTGCGCAGGCTGCCGAGGTCACGCTGGAAGCCTGTCAGCTCGGGGGCCGAGGCATGGTAGGTCTCACCCAGGGCCTGGCTGGCGTTTGCCTGCTTCTGCCACAGGCTGGTGCGGAGAGAGAGCAGCAAGTCACAGGCCAGCAGCTGGATCATCTGCAAGAGCCGGGGGCCCGGGCACACATGCTTATTAACACAACCCATCAGGTGAGTAACAGGCCATTTGCTACACAGCTGCTGACAGGGCCCACAGGAGGGCGGCCGCAGCACCTTCTGCCCACCCTGGGGGGCTCCCCGGCCCTCCCAGCTGAGTCGTCCCACCACGATGCATCGAAGGGAGCAGGACTTTGCCTTTTGCCCAAGTGGCATCTCTGAAGCCCGGCTCCGAGAGGTCCAGCCTAAGGAACAAGTACCAGGCTGTGCCAAAGGAGCGGCTGTCCCCTCCAGGAGAGCCAACACCTCTGCAAGGCTGACCCTGACCCCACTCCAGAAGCGACATGCCAAGGGGATATTGCACTAGCAACGCCCCAGCCTTCTGCAAAGGCCTTCCTGCTCAAACGGTGGCACTAACTAGTGGGAAGCAGCAAAGACAGCCTTGCTACCTGCAGAGAAAAAAAACCAGGCAGTCTTGACACAGCCCACAGCAGCTGCCCAAACCCCCTTTCCCCATCTTCTGCTGCCCCCCGGCATCGCTTGCTGTCCTAGTTGCTCTCAGGGGACTCTACCCACGCTGCTGAAGCAGAGAGTGCCTCTGTACTGCACTGCAGAAACATTGCACAGTTACTGCCACAACATGCAATGCAACTACAATGCACTACAGCTGCCACCCCGGAGCGACAGAAGGGACCAGAACTGTGTGTCCCATATGCCATGCAGGGAAGCTCCAGCTTTAGGTAATCCTGGAAAGAAGAGAAACAAGCCCCACACAAACTCAGGAATAGCATGGCACCAGTCCCACTTTTGCAGTAGAGGTTTCAAACACTCGTGACTGCTGCCTGAAACAGAGCAGACTTGATTTAATGAGGTCCTGCTTTACAGGTGTCAGCAACTTCATTTGGAGGATGGAGATAGATGCTTTCCATGGGCCAAATTCAAAGTGGTCAAAGCACCAGAAAAGGGTGACAGCTACTGGCAGGGGAGGAATGGCAGCTCAGCTGAGACCATGCTCAGGGAGATGATGTTGTACTTGCAGCTCTGCTCCTCCATACAGCAGAGGCAGAAAGATGTCAATGCCCTTTGGAAGGAAAGGAAGGACATTTCCCCTCTAGTCCCAACAGACACAGGATGGATGGAGAATGCAGAGACACGCAACAGGGAAGTGTTACACCTGCAGCAAGACCAACCTTACAACCAAGACAGACCACGTGTTTCTTCTTATTTAGGACAAGAGGAAATGGCCTCAAGTTGCACCAGAAGAGGTTTAGATTGGATATTAGGAAAAATTTATTTACCAAAAGAGTGGTCAAGCATTGGAACAGGCCACCCAGGGAAGTGGTGGAGTCACCATCCCTGGAGGTGTTCAAGAAATAAGTAGATGTGGCACTTCAGGACATGGTTTAGTGGACATGGTGGTATCAGGCTGACGGTTGGACTTGATGTTCTTAGAGGTCTTTCCCAACCTTAATGATTCTATGATTATTCTGGGCCTTAAAGCTCTTACATTGTTGAGGACAGTGCTGGAGGCGCCGCTGCTCATGTTGAGGCTGTTCCATAAGTGACTGCTGGCCCTCTCGCAGTGACCCAGGGAGCTCTGCTGTCCATCTGCCTTCCCAGACAGCGAGGCCTGCATGGCTTTACACATGTAGAAGGTGGCTTTCACCAGGGCATTCCAAAGAGTGCTACTTTCAGGAAGTACCATGTCATGCTGCCACAGGGCAGCCCCAGGAGCTGAGCTCAAGCAGCAACCTGCTTTCATCCTTCCATCTTCAAGAGTAGAGGTATCATTTCTTAGAGAGAAAAAAAGATGGAAATTGTTCCTAACCTACACAGACTGCACAGAGAAATGGAAGGAAACGGGCTAAGCTTTAATGCAAATGAACCAAGATGGTGACACGAGTCTTTCCGTCAGTGCATGAGTTTTGTTGTTTGAATTTTGGAAGGCAGGAGGCTGTGCACTTAGAACAAAGACAAAAGACATCCCTAAAGAAGGAATTCTGGCACTTCCAGTCCACAGTTCTAGTATCAGCCTGCAAGCCTTGATCTACACATCGATTTCTGAGCACAGTGCATTATTGCATTCCAGAGCACAAGAGGCGTGAGACTCCAGAGCACAGGTAGGGGTAAAAGGACAGGGTTTGGTGCCAGAGCTGCTCCTGTTTAGAAGGAGCAGGGGTTTCAAAGCTGTACAAGGCCTACGCACTCTGACATCTCCAGGGATTTTGGCATGCGCTCCACTTCTGTGAAATGTGACCTCACAGCTGCGTCGTCCCCTCTGAGCCAACCGATTGCCATAGCCACTGCTGCTGACCACCATCTGCACACCACATCGGGGCCTGTCAAAGAGAACCACAAGCTGCAACCCAGGAGAGGAGACCCAGCTACTTCCCGTTTGGAGAAGCAGGCAGGTGTCACATGCCCTTGCCAGTGCTTTCTGACAAGATTGATGTTAACGAGCCCAGACTGATCCCATGGGAATGCAGCTGTCTGGGTAAATGCTGAACCATCCTGCAGGAACACAAAGGGACTTGCAAACACCCTACATCTGACCATGGATTTTTGCTTGCCAAGTTTCTAACCTGTCAACAAGAACCTACCCCATCTACTTGACTAGAAATCTGTTGATTTTCTTCCTGACAAGGATCTTCACTCATGAACCCGAAGTAACAACTCTACTTGTACATACTGTGCCTTGGCACTAACCACCATCAAGCTAGTAAATAATACATCAGGTTCCCTGTAGCACTTCATCTATTATTTAACATCCCCTCAAAAACTTCCCAAAGCCTATCTGGGGCCAAAGGACATAGGCTCTGCTACGGAGCTGCTTTCAAATTTCATGACAGTATTGACCCAAACATAAAAAAAATAATCCCTTCAAAAAGTAGTATCTGGTTTTCCTTCTATGTTTGCTCTACATGTTTTAAGTACAGCACAGCTAATCTGTGTCTACAGCTCCAGCAGCATCCTGGTGAGCTCCCAGGTGCTGTCTGTACCAACACCAAGCAAGACAAATACTCCAGCAGCCTGCTACTGGCCAAGCCCAGGTGAGTGCACGGCTCAGAGGGATTCTACAGCTCTCACTGTCCCACTAAATATACACCCAAGGGACCAAACCAAGCACCTTCCAACAGATGCCCAGAGCTTGTCTACAGCAGGTGTTGCAGGTCTCTGGAGATTGAGGAATATATGAGACAGCTGCTGTGAAAGTGAGGACAACCTGTATTTGGTCCAATAGGTAATTGAGTGGAAAAAATCCTTCCTGTACCTCAACTGCAACATTGCTATGCTGGTTTACATGCTACACCCTTCCTCTCGCTTTGCAATGCCAGGACCAATCTCTCAGGTGAGGGCACAGGGTTCAGCCTGGAACATGCCCGGTGATAGAAATAACCGCACTCCCACCTGGGCACCCGGCATTATGACACACGTCTGAATCTACAAGCCTTCCCAACCACCCTCTTCCAGCCTGAGCTGCCGCACCACATCGTGGTGTGCTGCTGCTCAGCAATCAAGTCTCACTTTAAGGACTATATTTCTCCTTGCCTGGAGTTTGAGAGGTGGTGGGCAAGAGGGAACATGTATCAGCAGTTCCTGCAGCAGGGAGAGCTTCGGTTCTGCCAGACTTACCCAGGGCGGACTTGAGTACAGAACTGCTGGCAAAGGGTGGGGCTCCACTTCCCATCGAGTCCAAGAAAGAGTTGAGCAATTTCAGGTACTCCATGGCACCAGTGAACTCACTGAAACAAGAAGCAAGGCAGACCTTTGCTATGCTGTCAAACAGGCCATAACAAAGCCTGAAGGTGTTTCTCATCAGTCACAAGGCATTTTTAAACAATGTTGATCCATTAAGCCAGAAGAACGTTCAAGCTCTACAAGTAACACAACGCTGTCAAACTGAAGAGATCTCCCTAAAGTTACTCAGTGAGTAGCAGCCTTACATCTCTCCCTGCAAAGAGACCACTGCAGAAGTAGAGTCAACCCCAGGGCTCTAACCTCAACTACAGAAATGCTGGAACTTACTGTGGACTGTGTGCCATGGACATTTGCTCTCCAGTTAAAGGACAGGGGAGCAGGCTGTATGCAAGTCCTTGAAAAAGTTGGTCCACTCTCATGGAAGGGACTGAGAAGCTGACTGAGGCATGTAATACATATTTAAAGTGACAGAGAATCTACATTAGGACTTAGGTAGCACCGCAAATTCTAGAAATACTAAACAGAAGTCGCCAGCACCCCTTCCAGTGTCCTGGATCTACTGATAAATATGACATATGTTACAAGTTGATTACAGGCTCGTTTTCAATCGCTGCCTCCAAGAGAGGTTGAACTACATTTCTGCAAGTGACTATTTGCATATATACAAATATGAATACAAGTGACAACGCGTTCATAGCACTGGTCAAAGAAAGCAGAATATGTGGCAATGATGTCATTTTCTGGGACATGTTACAGAGGAAGATCTTGAGCTCCTACCTCTAGAGGGGGACAAAAAGGCTTGCTGTATCAATAAAGCCAGTCCTTCCCACGAGGAAGTACGCTCACAATCCACCTCACTTACACAAATCCTGCTTCCTTCTCTCATCAACAGCAGCCTCTGATCACAAGTATTTGTATTGTGCAAGCAATTAAACTAAACCACTACTCATTCTCTGCAACAATGCTAGAAAACAGATGTGAGATTGAGGGGTGTGGAAAAAGGCTGAATGGGCAATATTCTCCCTACAGAGGTAGGGAAACGGGGTTAACTTCCTATTTGAGGCTTTTACCCACACTTTTTGGGGACAGGATCCTTACAGAGATTCCCATATATTTATGTAGAGTTTGGCTGGTATCAGCATACCTGGAGATCAGCTAAAAACAGTGCAGAATTGCTGGCAAAGGCTGGGGGTCCACTTAACCGTGGCATCCAGTGAAGAGCTGGACACAGTTCAATAGAAAAAGCTGCTCCGATTCCCATCTGTCGGACCCTTTAATTTAGTCACAGAGCTTAAAGGCAATGACAGTTTCAGTCAACATTATCTCTCCTCCTCCTGCCATGTGTCAGTTTGATTTTTCACTGCTGGTAAATGTGGCACTTCAGTTAGGAGAATACTCATACATAAGGTAACGAGCTGGTGGGGTCACTCTCCGACATGCCAGACTGTCACACTCTTACAGCCCGGGACGTAAGTTCTGGTCTATAGAAGTGGTAGGTGCAGACTAATTTTAGTGCCCCTGCACATTAAACTTTGTCAGCAGAGAAAGCACCATCCATTCAGTTCAGGAACCAACCAGGACAATGCCAGCTGACACCAGAAATCCTTACCACGCCCAAGTTCACCTTTGACTTCAGAGGTTTTAACATGAAGCGGCAGAGCTCGCTCTTCTACTAAGCTGTGGGGGCCAGACTTATGTTGTCATTACAAGTCTTTAGTAGGACTAACCACTCAGATTGCCTCAGAGCGCTCAGTCAATGGTTATGAGCTC
The DNA here is from genome assembly GCF_000687285.1 of Phaethon lepturus. Classification (NCBI taxonomy): domain Eukaryota; kingdom Metazoa; phylum Chordata; class Aves; order Phaethontiformes; family Phaethontidae; genus Phaethon; species Phaethon lepturus. The sequence continues at coordinate 11,108 of NW_010518522.1, forward strand.
TGCCTTGGAGCCTGCAGCTGCAGCTAGCAGTCCCCAAGTGCAGCACGTGAACTTACCAGGGCTCCTCCTCCTCTTGTCCCGCTAGCCTAGTCTGAGGCTTCACAAGTGAATCCACCGCTCGCTCTAGCAGGTTCTCACAAAATGCCTGATGAACTTGTGCAATAGGATCCGCTAGAGAGGAAGAAAAAAACCAAGCCATTTCACCTGTGTACCGTGATAGCCACCTCCCGATAGCCACAACCAAAAAGAAGAATCAAAATGTTGTAGCAAGAGGAAGAGCAGTAGAGGGAAATTCTTGAGGAATTAATGCAAAGATTTCTGAAGATGAAATTTTCAGGGCCTTTCTAAACCTTTAATGCATTTATAAAGCTGCAGCCCTTGACCAAACATCCCTCTGACACTTCAGCCACTCAGCAGAACAGTGATGACATTGCTCTGCGGAGGACAAACTTTGATCACCCCAGAGTCACCCCCCAGACATTCAGGACCACATCCAGGTTGTCTTCCAGCATATAAAGACACAAGCAGGATGACACAGCACAGTATACAAAGGAAAGAGAACCAGATCCTGCAGGCTGACGAGATGTCTCTCAGCTCCTCAGCCCCTCTCGCTCATCAAGACTACATCTAGGGTGGACATACAAGAGCACACCCTCAAACAAGACACCCGCTTTTGTCCCAGAGGCAGAGACTGCCAGGCTTGATGTGCTGGGAGGCCACACACTTGGGACACAAGCGGCTCTCACCAGGGTTCCTCTGGGTGCAGTACAGGCTCTCCTTTGCAGCAGACTTCACCGTCCAGCTTCGCTCCACAAAAAACTTCTGTCCCAAGGGGTGGCACAGCCAACGCAACGAGTCAGGAATGGCACTCCGCTCCGAGCTGCACAGGCTTTGAGCTTGGCTTAGAAAGTAGCTCTGGGGAAAGGAGATGCTAAGATTGAGAGCAGTACCCAGGGGAGACACACCACCAAGGACAAAGGTCATATCATAATTACAGCTCGTATCATAATTGCAGGCCATATTGTAATTGTAGGGCTAGCAGATGCCCTGAGCTATGGTAATGCTAGCTTGCAGGCCTTCCTAGAGCTCTGCTTGGAGGTGTGATGGGAGAGGAGATGACAACTCACCGCTAGAAAGCCAAGCTTGCCTCCACAGCGAGTTTTCAAGCCAACCGCAGCCGTTAGGTGGATCTCTGCCATTGTACTGGGTGGGATCTTTTCTTCTGCGCATTCGGCCAGATTCACAGCACATAGGGCCATGTGCAAGCCCGAGTAAGCTGAGCTGGAGGGAAGTTTACCTGCACCAGAAAGGAAAGGAAAAGGGTTAACTTTTGACACTGTAGTACCAGCTACTAAATACTACCATGATTTGCAGGGCTACTATCCTAAATAGACAAATGAGGACCTGTTGACATGAGGGATTTACAACATCATATGCCTACTTTGCATTCAGGCAACAGAACAACTTTAACCCAGTCTTCTCTCCACAGATACCAAGGTTGGCATCCACAGCTTTGTTTCTGCAAGAAAGCCCTGCGTAGCTAAACCAATCATGATAAAATCATCAACAAATTTTGTCTTGCTGTATTCATCACTATCTTAAAACTGAACTCCTTTGCAGTCCACACCTGTACCTGCACAGATAACATTAAGGACAAGAACTGATCCCTGGTGGCATGGCGGCCATTTGCACTACATGATTAGACAGAAGGAAGTTTAGCTTGCATTTCTGATGTGCTCGTAGCCTATTAACATTGCAAACTGGTTTGCTGAGGAAACGGCAAAAACAACCGTTCACAAGGAACATTCAAAGCACTTCCTTAGTACATGTGCACACACCCAGGTTTTCAAAGCGTATCAACACCAACTGGCAATCTGTGCTCTACACAGCTTTGGAAATATAAATTCTTCCGGCAATTAACTCCAGCCCCTACTTCCACATCACGTTGCCAAGTGACAGGGATGAAACAAGCCCTTAACAGCAGCAAAAAGTGACTGCACTCAATGAACCGCTGCTTGGGAAAGACTCTCAGCCACCTCTGCAGACTCAGGAACAAGTAACTTGAGATACTGCTGTTGCTTCAGCTGTTCTTACAGAGCTCTTTTATTGCATGAACCTGTCATGTTTTAGTAAGTGGCTCCTGAAATTTGTCAAGCTAATTTCCAACAGCAGCCCTCCCAGAGGAGGGAAGCCGTAGTGCTCTCCCTGGACCCCCAGGATCAGATCTGAGCCTCCTCATTTGGCAAAACGAGGACAGCAGACTGCCACCTCGGCTCCTACCTGTTATGTGGAGCTGATGGAGTTTGTGATATGCTAGAGCCGCATCCCGAGCGCTGGTCTTAGCCTCGTCCTCGAAGCCTGCAGTGGCCTCTCTTGCCCGCCACTGATGAGAAGTCCTCTTCAGCAGCCACCGCACCAGCGCCAGCTTCTGCAGGCTATAGCGGATCACGTTCCAGGACAGGCTGCAGGCCAAGTCCAGGCGGGAAGCTGGCAGCGCTCGGCCGAGGACTGACAGGCAAGTCTGCAGGTTTGATGCAGCTGCAGCAAAATCCCCCTGCAAATAACAGGACAAAAGGTTCAACAACAAAAAGCACCATCACAGAGACACTTTGGGACCTCCTTGGCATTGGGAGCATGACAATGTCATTGTGCAAGCTAGGACAAGATCTTTAGCTGAGGGAAATCAACATAGTCCTAGTAAACATGAAAGCAATTTACACCAGCTTCAAATCTGGCCCTACACATGTCTTTCCACACATGGCTCTGATCCTGCACTGCCTGTGATACGCATCAGCACTAGCTGAAAGGAGCTTCCTGCTTTCTCAAACAACATGGAAGTTTCAGGGTCCCCACATCAAAAGCCAAATGTTGCCTCAACAATGGAGACGACTTCCAAGAGGCTGGAGGACAGCAGACAGAGATAGCAGAGGCCAGATTCTGGACAGAAAACAAGACCTTGAGCCAACAATTGCTACAAGATGCAGCAGCGAGGAATAAGGACAGAAGTTAGTAGCCTCTTCCAATACTGACATCTATGCTTCACTAATTTAGGCTGAGAGCAGACAGCAATCCACTCAAGACAACACAGCACCAGCTCCTCTGAAATCAGACAGGATAACCCACTCAAGGAATACCATGCTCTTGCAAGTGTCAAGCCACTGCCTCACTAGGCCACATTTACCCACACCCCCTCCTGGAAGATGCGTTTGATGCAAAATGACAAGTCAGCTTTACCCGTGCCAAATCCAGGTCTGCTTGCTTGCGATGCCTCCAGAACGTGACTGATGACCTCGAGTGCAGCCGGGTCACTGGCTCTCCATGCACGAGGAGCTTTATGAAGACGCTCAGTACAATAACTCCATTCACGAGCCACAGGATCAGTGTGGGCATCATCCAGCCGAACCAACCACCCGCATCTGCAATGGACATCCCAAAAGGACAGTTAAAAGTTAATCTGGACATGGAAAGCCTAGGAATAGGATGAGCACAGACCCAGGACAATGTCTTACTATGCTTGCCACATGTGGTATTCAGCTTTTGCAATGACTGCATTTTCATCAGTAAACACCTGTATCAACAGCTCTTCATCCAAACTCCAAGCCACAACATTCCCAACTAAATGAAAATAGTTATTTTTACAAGACTGATTTCTAAAAAACTGAGTCAGCACTTAGTTTTCCTAGAGTACCTTGTATTCTGATTTTTCTATCAGATACACTCATGGGTACTCAATACCTCAGTGCCATTTTCCGGTTTTAATGAAGTTTACAAAGCGACACTGAGGAAGCATATTTACCAGTCAGGGAAATGACAGCATGCCTACAGAATCCCCTGCCCTCTCCTAAGCTGCTGTACTCTAAACTAAGAATATTATGGAATAAGTGTATCCAACAAGCCACTGGCAAGACCCTATAGCAACAGCATTCCTGAAGTAATTCTTCACCTATTACTTTATTATTAAGTTACAAAAATCAGCTAGTTACCTTAAAAATAAGGTAAAATATAAAATAATCTTAAAGTGAACATGCCTCAAAGATTGGTGAGGACAGGAGGATGCCCCCTACCTTGAACTACTTCTCAAGGGTCTATACCAAAGAGCCCAGGCTCCTGGGCTACAAACGGGTGCACCCTCTACCTCACCACGCTGAGCAGTGGCTGGTTTCATGCAAGAAAGTTGGATGTGGATGTAAACTGGAACCGCGTCCAAGCACTCTTGGCTTTCCTCCCACACCCAGCCCTGCAGTTACTACCCCTCCTCAACCATGAAACAAAGGTTGTACAACTCCCTGAACACACAAAACCATCCTACTGAATTACACCAAGAGCCTACCTCGTGACCCACATCTGTCACAGCTGGAGATGGTGTTAGGGAGACCATGTAAGTCTGGCCACTTTCTGTGGTCCAAACTCTTCTAGTTCATTACCTGACTCAATGGTCAGCACATTCCTGCCAGAGCCATGGCGCACCAGGCTGTCGGACTCTGTAGTTCCTCGGGCATCCAGGAGGGATGTCAGCGGATTGAAAGAAAGGCAAAGGAACGTGAGAGCACAGAGGAGTATTCGAGAGCGATCCACCATACCAAGGGCCACAGGAGGAGAGTCAGGCTCATCTTTAACCTTCAAGGGAATAGGAGTGAAGAAAACCTGCTTACTATTCTGTAGAATAAAAAACGCTTATGCCAAGGGAGGGGTAGGGAAAAAGGAGAAACAGAACATGTTTTAAAATTTGCTTTTAAGATCATGATCAGTGAGAACTCCAGTGAAGCTTTCCCTAGCTTAGTAAGACAAGGCTGAAGTATTTGAATGCCTTCACCTTCCTCTTGCTCCCAGTCATTTCAGTTATCATTAACTGGATCCCTGGTTTATGCTAGGATTAACCTCTGCTGCCAGAAGGATCTCACAGAAGACCCATTTCTACGATATTCACAAAACAAACCTGTCAGAAAAAGACAGCTAACAGCTTTCTGTTACTATGGTTACTTATGGTCTCATTAACCACAGCTGATGTCTTCATCCATTTCCAAGTTCTCCTGCTTCATTCACTGGACATATCCCTGGATTTGTCCATTCACATTTCCATCCCCTGGAAAGCCATGGGCACTTTGGGTCATGTACATGCACTGTACATCCACAGACACTCTAAAGGGGCTGAAGGTTAAGTACAGTTCTTAGAGCAGCGAAGGCATGGCTCACATGATACAGCTCAGGAAGTAGTCTCAGTCATTTAAGACAAGATAAAACACATCCATGCATCCTTACAAAGGATCTCTGACCCACACACATCTGCTTGCCAGATGTCTGCTGGTTCCACTCTTCAGAACCAGGAGAATTTGAATTCCGGCCCTTATGTATCCCTGAAGTAGATGCCTTGAATTTGACAACTGAAGTCACAAATACCTTTGCATCATCAAGGAGTGGGCTTCCTGGCTCTGAATCAATGGAATACGGAGAGAAGCCAGCCTGGGATCCCGAGTCAGAGGCTGGAGGAGACATCAGCAGCACATTCTGGTTGAAGTCATCCATCTTCAGATCCACATCGTTGTCAACCAGACTGCTTAGGTCAATGCCCTTCAACAGCTCTGCAAAAATCAGAGTGCACTACGTACACGTTTTTTGATCCCACATCCTGCCAGTGTCGCTCAGATTGACTCTGTCTCCTGGAGTAACACTGGCCACTATCAATGCAACATGCATGTTATCTACCTCTATCAAGGATAAGAAACTGCAAGAGGCATCCTGCTTTCATGCCAACTGCCTCCCCACTGCTGCACAGCCTCCACAACTTACTGTTTTTTTGATTAGCCAGCTTCAAAACCATGTTCTCCTGCCTCAGCTTGTGGTTGGCCTGCTGAAGGTATTTAATGTAATCAATGGCTTTTCTCAGGACTCCAGACTTGTGCATCTGCAAGGAATTAAAACATACAGAAAGCGGTTTATATGGAGTGTCAAAGGGTCACTCCTGCTTGTAGGGATACTGCAATCCTTTCTATTCTGTGGTGATAGAAAGAAAAGGGTGTAAAGGACCACTCAGCAGCTGCAAACAAACTAATAGAGGGGCAGACTGTGGGCAAGGTATCAGACTTTGAAAGACATGCAAGAACTGGGGTCTCTCTAAGATCTTGTAAAAATAGTACAATGGGAAGAGATTAGCATCCAAATTACAAACAGAATTCACATCTAGGTTTCAGCCAGAAATAGTCCTTTGAAAGTACCATAGTTTTGAAACGAAGCGGCTCCCTTCTGGAATGGAACAAGCTACTGTCTGTTAACCATCGTTCACTGTTTAATTCTGAGATAAGTGGTTCTCTCCTTGCCTCACACTCCCTTGGCCATCTCCATGAAAATACTTGCTTCCAGCAGCAGCGGACAAGTTTGGCTTGTAAAACACAAGCCCAAAGTACTATGAATCCACTGCACACTACCAATATTCTTAAAAAGTAAGCTTCCAATTCCACCCAGCAATAGTAGGTGACTTCACCAGTGCATGCATTTGTACAGAGACCATGCAAGTTGGCAAGAATACTATTCCCTGCTCTGCTAGCATGAGGTAAAGTGAATAGGACAACCCGACTACATGGTGTGAGAGAGCTTCTAATATCTGAGCAAGCCGGAATTTTTACAACTCGTATCTAAAGGAAACAAATTGGAAATCTTGTCCCTACTGCAGTCACACAGAAAAGGAAACTTAAATTAAGCAAGCTCTAGTTTGACGGAGTTATCAAAGCATCCACTTGGATATTCTACCTAGAAGGCCTATTGAAGTTAGACCTAATGTAAGAACAAACGCATAAGGTATAGCTTATTTTCAAGAAACAGTACCACTAGCAGAGTAAAATAAACATTTTACAGGTGACCGTTCCCAAATACAATTACCAAGCTTTCCATAACACAAGTGTCTCTCACTAGTCTTATCCCAATACATGTGTGCATATTAACAGTCGCATGTACCCAGCTGCTTCATTTGGTAGAGCAACAAGCACCTGAAGACAAATATTTATGACACTAGATTTGCTCTTATACCACATATTTACCTTGGCATCTGTCCCCATGACAAGGTCCTTCAGTTCAATAATCTTGTCATTTATGGATGACCTGTAACGCTTTTCAATGATATTGTGAGTTGTTCTCCTCTCTCCTTCTTTAGGTGGTTCTGGTTGCTTGACACCCCCAGGAACTTGTTTGATAGGCATCTTTTCTTGTCCCACCATCACCGGCATTGTAGTCAAAATGGTCCCATTGCTCCCAACGAGGGTCTACAAAGACCACGTATAACAAGCATCACGAGCAATCGGCCAATTTAGATAAGGTTTATGATGGTAAAAGAAAAAGGAGTAAACAAAAGAAGAATCAGGAAAAGCTTGTACAGCTCAGAAAAGAAGGTATGCCAATTTCCTCCCATCTTCATTAGCTGGCACAAGCATTAGCACAGCAGTACAGGAGAAATCTGCCACTCTGCCTCCCACATTGGTCACTGTGGAGTAAGAACATCTCTTGCTCTCCAAAAGCACCAACCCTCTTCCACCAATATCATGCATTTAGTTCATCCACTAAATAGAGAAACAGACCAAGGCTCCTTCTTGTTCCTACAATCCCTACACACCAAATGTCCAAATCCACCTTTTCTGTGGACAAATAAAGTCATCAAATCAGAAACAGGCGGTGCTACTTCCAAACTGGTAACAGCAGTGTTAGAAAGGACCCGACTATAGAAAAAACAAACCTTGGCTTGAGCAATGCAGTTGATTTGAATGTGATTAAATGGAAAAAAATAGATCCATAAGCTATAAAAATGCCTTAAGATGATGAACTAAGGCAATGAGTGATATACACTGGCATGAAGCTCAAACTTGGACATCTAGATGTAGGACAGACCATCTACACAAAACTAAAGCAGTATGTACTCTGTGATAAAAGATGATGAATCCCACCAGAACAGTTGCACAGACAGGCTTCTAGGACAGTTGGATTAAAGAAAGTTTAGACTGCTTCACCCACCAAAACAAGATTGAGAAGGGTACATGACTTCTGTAAAGTACACCAAGGATCAGGGAAGTGGTTATGGAGAGGAAGAGTTATTTCTGTCAAAAGACAGACTAACATAAATGAGAATAAACTAGCCGTGAGCAACTTCAGGGCCTATTTTGACTCTGAAATAGTCTTCTAATTGGGGTATTAGAAATGAATTTAGTATCATTTCGAACTGGAACTTGACAAATAAGTGAATTTAAGTCCTACACCTTTCCTTGGTTAATTTCCACCAAATGTCAATGTGTTCAAAATGCTTCATGGATTGTGTCTCAGACACAATCACATAAGCCTCACTTCTGTATTAAAACATCACCTAAAAGCAAGCAGCTTAACTGAAGATTTTAGCCTGGCTGTCAACAAGTACATAAGAAACCTACCATGCTATGCAAAAGAAGTCAAAATTTAAGTCCAGACAGGCAAGTTTATCTCCCCCAGTAAACATCTGAACAGAGATATCTGCTCAGAATGTACAAGATCATAATAAATGCATCTTTGGGGGCACAAATTTCTCAGAGCTGATAAGAGAGTGGAAGGCCATGAAGCACAGCTGCCACCTCCAATGATTATAGTGAATAGTCACTGCAAATGTCCTCTGAAAAGTAGCTTAATTAGTTTTCACATTCAACATACTGCTGTTAGACACTATCGAGGGGGGAAGAAAGTTCCTCAGGTATTCCGAATGAGTTAGCTTTCAGTTTCAAGTATCTTCCAGAGGTTAAAAACTGGGTGGAATTTTTAGGTCATATTCCTCTCCTTGTAATACCAGAAAAAAGTAAACAGAAACGTGCCCTTGGTCTTTGCTTACTGGCCATGGGAGGCTGCCAAAAAAGTACAATCTGTGTGTTTAGCCTTGGCAGAAACAGGGTATTACTCACTCTGGACATGTCTAGAGCAGCCCTCAAAACCCCTCCTGTTTGCACAACTGCAGAATACTAAAGCCAAAAGCTCTTCTTTGTGTTAAGAGGAAAGGATGTCAGTGAGGAGAGGGAAGGAAGATCATCATCCATACAGTACCTGCAGAGCTGTGGTCTGAATGGGAGCAGTGAGTGCTGTCAGCGCTGGGTTCTGTACTGCGGCCATAACGGGATTACCGTCCGCTTTCAGGGTTGTCAAGACAAGGGAATCCGTTTTTATGATCTGAGGTTGGACCAGAACCTAGGTTGAAAAGAGTTACAGGTGAAGGGGAGAGCGGGCACACGTTCCTCTGCTGATCTCAGCAGCCAGAGGTAAGTGATGACAGAGTTGTAACTTTACATTTCGGTGGATGGCGAAAGAGCAGGGCCAGTATTTCTTTCACCTCGTGCCCTCCATCGCCTGGAAGGCTTCTGTCGGCCCCTGATGCAAACTCTGGCTGTGAGACAGTCTGAACAGCGCTGGAGGGAGGGGAGCAGAAGAACCACCAGGACGCTGGTTTTCAAATCAGTCACCAGAAATAAAGGAGTATGTAAAAACACAAAAGAGCTGATGGAAAAGCTCCCTTCCCCTCTCCAATTACACCTACAATTAGCTCTCTACATTAACTGGTTGAGTACTCAGAGTCCAAGATGGCCAGGACAGCCCACTTTGGCAACTACCTGTAGTAGCTTTCCCCCACTCCCAATGTCACTGAAAGGATCTGTACCATGAGTATCAAGCAGATCAAAACCACCTGTAAGTTATTTTGCCATAACACAGCTTGCTCTTACTTTTTCCAAGTATCTCAATGACTCTCAAATACGGAGAACAGTATAGATGGCACAGTACAACTGAACCAGAGCAACTTTGTCATATTGAGAGTCCCCTAGCCATAAACGTTTTTATCCAATACAAAGACGCATAAGGCTTTTTCACTCTTGTGTATGTTTTAAAACAAAAATCACATGACACTGCAGCAGCAAAAAGATGAAAGAAACTGTGGCAGACAAATTGAAAGAAAACATTCTGGTATCAGCGGGCCCTTGTAAGACATGGTAGAGGTGGTAGACTTGCAAAGAAGTAGGCAAAAGTCAAAGAAAGCTTGTTCAAGTAAGGTTTCCAATCTGGTTTGGTAGCACCAAGTTACAAAAATATTTTAGGTCCAAGTTTAGTTACACAGGTGTTTTAGTAAAAACAGTTTCTGAATGTTGCCCATCACTTGAAGTTGCATCACAGCTCACAAGGACTCTCATGCATGACTTGCATGAAGTAAAACGTTTCTGGAACACAGGCTGACCAGAAATCTCACGCACAAAAACATTGGTGCAAAAGTAATCCTAGCCAGGACCGCCAGCCCTGCAAGCTTTGCCACCTTTCCCCTGGGAAGCCAGGAGACCAGACCTGCTGTGGTGGCTTGACTCTGGCTGGACACCAGGTGCCCACTGAAGCTGCTCTATGACTCCCCTCCTCAGCTGGACAGGGGAGAGAAAGTGTAATGAAAAGCTCGTGGGTTGAGTTACGGACAAGGAGAGATCGTTCAGCAATTACTGACATGGGTAAAACAGACTCAACTTGGGGAAAATTCATTTAATTTATTACCAATCAAATCAGAGTAGGGTAATGAGAACAAAAAACAGATCTTAAAAACACCTTCCCCCCACCCCTCCCTTCTTCCCAGGCTCAACTTTACCCTGATTCTCTCTACCTCCTTGCCCCCGAGCGCCACAAGAGCACGGGGAATGGGGGTTGTGGCCAGTTATTCACACCCTGTCTCTGCTGCTCCTTCCCCCTCAGGGGCAGGACTCCTCACACCCTTCCCCTGCTCCAGAGTTGGGTCCCTCCCACGGGAGACAGTCCTCCACGAACTTCTCCAACATGAGGCCTTCCCACTGGCTGCAGTTCTTCACAAACTGCTCCAGCCTGGGTCTCTTCCACAAGGTGCCGTCCTTCAGGAACAGACTGCTCCAGCGTGGGTCCCCCACAGGGTCACAAGTCCTGACAAGAACCTGCTCTGGTGTGGGCTCCTCTCTCCACAGGGCCACAGGTCCTGCCAGGAGCCTGCTCCAGTGTGGGCTTCCCACAGGGTCACAGCATTCACTTGCTCTGGCATGGGGTCCTCCACGGGCTGCAGGTGGAGATCTGCTCCACTGTTAACCTCCACGGGCTGCAGGGGAATCTCTGCTCCGGCGCCTGGAGCACCTCCTCCCCTCCTTCCCTGACCTCGGTGTCTGCAGAGCTGTTGCTCTCATGTATTCTCACTCCTCTCTCCAGCTGCAATTGCTGTCGTACAGCAAGTTTTTCCCCTTAACTCTGTTACCCCAGAGGTGCTACCACCGTCGCTGATGGGCTCAGCCTTGGCCAGCGGTGGGTCCATCTTGGAGCCGGCTGGCACTGGCTCTATCGGACATGGGGGAAGCTTCTAGCAGCTTCTCACAAAATCCACCCCTGCAGCCTGCCCTGCTACCAAAACCTTGCCACGCAAACCCAGTACATTCCACCCCTCGCCTCTCTGAATCACGTATTTAAGAATTATTATTAAAATCCACATTCATCACACAAGCTTCACTCACATCAACAAAAAAAAAAATTCCCCACACCAAAATCAAAACATCATCACACTGAACAGAAGTGGGCAATTTACACACAATCCACCTCTCGTCCCTTCACCACAGTTACAACAACAGAAAAATTCCCCACAATTATTCCGCTCTCTTAACATTGTCCAGTCCCTGTTTTGCCTGTTACCTCTGCAATTACTATCCTTATCTCAAATTCCTCATGCCCTACTTTGGGCACCACAAAGAACCGTGGTGAGTTGACCTTGGCAGGACACCAGGTGCCCACCAAGACGCTCTATCACTCCACTCCTTGGCAGGACAGAGGAGGGGAGAAAATAAGATGCCCCCCCCCCCGTGGGTCAAGATAAAGGCAGTTTAATAAAGCAAAAGCAAAGGCCACGTGTGGAAGCAAAGGAAAATAAAAGATTTATTCTCTACTTCCCATCAGCAGGCGATGTCCAGCCACTTCCCAGGAAGCAGGGCTTCAGTACACGTAGTGGCTGGGGCCGA
>NW_010518522.1:23479-25161 GCF_000687285.1 Phaethon lepturus
CACAGAAAGCAGGGTTTCAGTACACTTAGTGCCGGCTCCAGAATGTACAAACGCCGTAATAACAAACCTCCCCACTCCTCCTCCTTTCTACTAGTTTTTATTGCTGAGCAGACATCATGTGGTATGGACTATCCCTTTGGTGCGTTAGGGTCAGCTGTCCTGGCTATGTCCCCTCCCAAGATCTTGCCCACCCACCAGCCTACTGGTGAGGGGGGATGATGGAGAGACAGCCTTGATGCTGTGCGGGCACTGCCCAGCAGTACCCAAAACACTGGTGTGTTACCAACACCGTTCTAGCTACCGGTACAAAGCACAGCACTATGAGGGCTGCTATGGGGAAAATTAACTCCATCTCAGCCAGACCCAATACACCCGCAAAAGCAATTTCTTCTGCTGCTGGATCCCTGTATCGCTCCACATTTTTACTTACTGGCACTTGCTGGACCTGTGGTGCAGCAACCGTCTGGACCGTGGCTGGCGTTAGCGTCTGGATGGTGCCATTGGCAGCCTGCGTTAGCACCCGCTGGGCCTGCACAGTCTGCACTTGCTGCTGGATGGTAACCGGCTGGACCTGGGAGGACGTCACCAGGCTCTGGACTTGAGGCTGGAGAACTGAAAAGCAGAAGAGATGTCAGGAATAGTCCTGAAACACAGGTCTGCATTCTGGAGCCTGCAAACGCTGCTAGCTCCACTCTTCTTCCCAGAGCTTCTTGGTAGGCAGTGTTCATCTAACTCGTCCCACACGTTGGGAAGCTTCCAGCTCCTTTTCTGCCTCCTGCAAGAAGACATTGCACCTGGAATAGCAGCCTTCCAGGAGGCACAGAAGATCAGCTAAGAGAAAATGAAGTCAAAAACCTTTGGTCTGAAAGTACAGGACTTATCACTTCAGTGACACCACACAGTACATCCGATCAGCACTTGCCCACTCCTGCTCATCTTGGTGGATCCCAGCATCCTATTTATCATGGAAAGAATTGACACCTACTGAAGAAGCTCGAGACAGCTGGCATTCACAAAGGGAGATCCAGTCACCGTTAAGTATCCGCACCAGTGTCTCTGCTCAATGCAAGTACCGCACTCAGGAGCAGCTCGGCAGTTAAAACGTGCCTCCATTCCAGACAGCCACACGGCACAGACTGGAGCTTCAGGACTGGATCTGCCTCCACACCAGTGGGAGGACAGGGTTGCCGACAAGCCTTTTTTAGACGTATTTTTTACAAGCCTCCCAAAGGCCGTAGGAGAAAAGGCAAGAAGAGCAGCAAGAAGACAACTACCGCAAGAGGTCACACAAAAAGATCTCCTTTGCGATGGTTTCTCATGCTCCCCCAACTCCAAAGCCACGCAGGCAGGTGAAGGGAGGCCCCACCGGCAGCACCACAAGAAAAGGGTCATTAGGTTTGTCATGGCCGAGGGTGCTTTTGGAGTTTGAACACCAACACCGCCTATCGCCAGCGCACCTGGTACACCCGTAACCCAAGCGCCCGGACCGCTACCTTGGAAACTGGTGGCCGCGTTCTGGTAGATCACCGGCTGCTGGATAATCCTGGTCTGAGGAGCAGAGCTGAACGTCGGCGTAATCATCACGGCCTGCTGCTGGAGCTGAGGCTGGAGCGGCGGCCGGGGCTGAAGGAGCGGGGCCGAGCGCGGAGGGGCCGGAGGCGTCGCCTGTGCCGCTTTGGCTG
>NW_010518523.1:0-19805 GCF_000687285.1 Phaethon lepturus
CCCGCTCTGCGAGGTGCCGGCGTGGCCCAGGTTAGTAGCCCCTGTTACGAGCAGAAATAATTTCCGCCTCGCGGGTGCGTTTCTTTCTTCTTCCCGCCCCCCAGGAGAATCAGCAATGTAATGTGTTAAATGCCGGTGCCACGTCCTGATGTCGTCGTGGAAACTGCGCTGCTTGGTGAGGCGCTGAGGCGCTGAGGCAGCACTCACTTGGCATTCGTAATTGGCTTTATTCAGAGCGTCATCCCAGCTCCAGTTCTGGTGGCTGCCCAAAGCCTAGTGCTTTTCCCTGTGACAAGACTCCATTGTGCTACTGTATTTGGTAGCCGCCTTCTGAGCTCTGGGGACGATAGGCGACCTGTGTAAAAATGTTGCGATATTGGGGTGAGATTCCAGTTTCATCTAACCAGGCCAACCGCAGCTCCTTTGACCTGCTTCAGCGCGAGTTTCGTACTGTGGAAGTCCAAGATCCTCCACTGCATCAGCCATCCGCAAACAAACCCCGGCCAACCACCATGCTGGACATCCCCTCAGAGCCCTGCAGCCTCACAATTCACACCATTCAGCTCATCCAGCACAACAGGCGGCTGCGCAGCCTGATCGCCATGGCTCAGGCTCAAAACCAGCAGCAAGCGGAGGGCATAAAAACTGAAGACAATGAACCTCTGCCATCTTGTCCGGCCTCTCCACCTCTCCCTGATGACCTGCTTCCTCTGGATAGCAAAACCCCCAAAATGCCATTTCAGCTGAGGCACAGTGACCCGGAGAGTGATTTCTACAGGTGTGTTGGTATTTCTTTGGGTTAGTTCTTGGCTGAAAGCAAGCTGAGCATTTTTAAATATATACATAATTATATCAATTCCCTTAGGCTGAAGGGTCAAACAGTTGTATGTAATGTATAAAACAGGCTTCAAAAGAAAGATTTAGATTTTTTCTGTGTGGATAACATGCACATTGTTTAAAATAAATATGCCTTTGTTTCCTGTCTATAAAATATGATGTGTAGTGCTGATTTCTGTCTTGTTAGCGCTACGCTAAATGTTTGCGAATGGTTTTACTGTCTTCAGTCATTTGTTGACAGGTTTGATTCTACGCTGTGAAGTGTCTTCTATTTAGGTCACTTACAACTAAACTTGCCTTATTGTAACTGAAAATCCAGAAGACACATGACTAGGTTTTGACTGTTTAGTTGTAGGTTCTGAAAAGATGATCTGATAACATATTCATAAGATTTCAGTGGCCAAGGACCTGTGATGTAGCAACTATCACATTTCACCCTGTTTGGTGGTGTTATTCTGGTCAGAGGTGGCGATGAGTATGGGTGAAGAGAATCCTTGTCTCTGATACTGGTTCCACCAGCCAAGGGCTGGAGAAAATATAAAGGAAGGTTGTGTTGCTTCTACCTCTGCAGCCAATCATTGATTAAATAGTATTGCTACCACCTCCCTGTCTACCCCTCTGACAAGCAATAAATTCACAAGGAAGTATTGCATTGCTTGTAGGACCTCATGATACTTTGTAGGCTATGTGCATTGAAATTCAGGGATTAATCCTCACTACTATAACTTCCTATTCTTAGATTAAAGGCTGTACACCAATGAACATGTTGTGGGAGAGGATAATACATTTTAGATTTTAAAATGGGGAAAATGTGCATCAATAAAATATAATATATCAGGTAAATGCTACTGAGATCTTCAATGGCCTGAGGTTGTATGAAATGCATTTTATTGAAAGGTGTTGCTTTTGGTAACATAGGCTCTCTGAACAGTAGAGCAATTCTGTAGTGCTGTTTGTGGAGGAACACCATCATCTTTCTTGGAGAAATAAAGTAGTTAGCCTAGAGGGGTGAAGGGAAATCCAGTCCTGCAAGGATGAAGTCTGAGCCCTGTGACTCCTGCTCCTTCTGGTCCTGTGGTTTGTAGAACTGAACTGTTCTGCTCTATCCTCCCCGGTGGCTTCAGCTTTAAGTTCAGGTTTTTGTGGCTCTGTCCATGTTTTGGGGGCTGCTTTGACTTTTTGTTGTCCCTTGTGAGTCTCTGGGTTCCGAGTAAAGAACTGTTATTTAGCAGTCAACCACATGGGGGAGTTTAAAGACTAGATTGTAAAAACTGGATAGACAATTTTGAAATGAAATGTTTTGTGGCTGATAAAGAGTGGATTTATAATGAGCTGCAGTGTAGACTAGAATTTAGTTGTGCACTTGCTAAACCAAACACATTTATGCTTTTCTGGGAGGAACACTTTGAGTTTGTTGTTGCATGTTTGTTCATAACTGTTTTAAGACACTTACATGAATTAAGAATAGCAGCTTCTGTTATAATAGTAAAAATAGTTATATGATTTGCTGACGCCTGTTCTTAGTGTCTAAAAACAATTTAAGGAAGACTATTCTTTCCCCATGGTAAAACATGGTAGTGCTTCATTTTATGCTGCCTTCTGAAATGCCATTTTCAGAGTTACAGTATTCGACTAAATCAGTATTTTAATTCCATTTTATTTAGCAGTAACCTGGATCTGAGAAGCAGTGTATATTTAGTCATAGGAAGAAAGGAAGATAAGAGCTGCCAGCCTGAATCAGACCACAAGTTTCTTTATTATAGTCATGTCCTATTCTGTTACTCATTTTCATCCTTTGACCCCACACCCTTGTCTTTTGTTATTCCCTGGATTCATTTTAGTTTTCCTCTCCTCTGTCCTGCCCCATACCTGTAACCCCTACCTTCTCATCCCTTTTGAGATGAGGAACAGGCAGAACCTAATTTACTGTTATTTTTCAGTTGTTTTGGTCTTTTCAACCCTCCCAAGTCTGTACCACCAGCAGTTTTAATCACGACACTATTCCTCTCCTCCATTTTTCCAGTCTCTTTATAAATATGTTGAAGCAAACCTGGATTCTGGCACAGATCCTTGAGGGATGACCTGGGCTTCACAGTAGAGATCTGTTATGTACTTGCTTCTTGATGGATTTGAAGGACTCTAGTAGGTTTGTGAAGCAGGTTTTCCATTTACAAAAGCTGTCTGGACTCTTTCTAAAGAGTGTATCATATTTATCCATGTGTCCTCTAATTCTGTTCTTAGAATTCCTTTGAATTTCCCTGATGTGCCAGAATATATCAGGCTTCCCAGCCTGCAGTTCTTCACATCTTTTGTGAAGCTATTAGAAGAAAATGTTTTCCCCTTTTTTTGTCTTCTGATCCTCATGAACCAAGGCAGTTTAAAACAAGTGGTGACTCACCACAGCTGTTCAACTGTTTCATCCTTTAAATCCTTCAGTATTCCTAGGTGAATTACCATCTGGTCCTGGTGATTTGCAATTGTTGATGTTACAATTCTTGGAATACACAATAATGGATTAACATTTGGTTTTGGTTGGTATAGAAACAGAAGGTAAGCTTAAAGCATAATCGATGAAGAATGAGTGAGGAACTGTAGATGTGGAACTACCATTTGAACAGGAGGTTCTTACCATGATACAGCTGCTGGCTTTTCCTTCTTCTCTGTTCAGCTTCCTCTGAATAGCATGGATCTGTCTTCAAAAAAAACCTAACCTACTCACTATGTGCTTCTTCAGATGCTTTTTCTTGTGTGTGCGTATTTGGTTTCTTTTTGTGTTCCTGACCACATTGGATGTATGCTTTGCATTGGAAGATAATCTGTGAACGAAAACTGGGAGCTTGCAATGGGAAGACAGTTCATGGCAGAAGGGCTTGTAATTAAGAAATGTCTGTACAGAAATAGAGAAGCACTTGTTGGTGGGATAGCAGGTTTAATGTTGGGAAGGATTAGGAGCAGTAAAAATTAGAGCAGGCAGAACGTACTTCCCCTGCCAGACTAAGCACTTTGCCTTAATTCTTAAACTGTCTGGTCTTCTGGGTTGGGCCACTGGGAACCAATTTATTTTCCAAACATTATCTATTACCTCCTGCCATTATCTGTTGAGCAGCTTCTTTTTATACCTGTGCAGCTTTCTGTAGACGTAGCAGAGAGATTTAGAAAAAGGCTTACTGAGGATGAGGTGGAAAGAGGCCCTTTTCCAAAAAGAATCAACGTTCTGGTTTGAGTTAGTGTGCTGTATTCTTTGATGCACTGACTAGTATAATCTTGTTTTGCCAATGTTCTCTTTTATTTTACTGTTTTGGGGGAGATGGCTGTGAAACGACCTTGTTGCACCTCATTTGGTAGAAATTCAACCCCACAATGTAATGTTTCATAAAATTAATGTGTTCATAGGAAAAACAATCCCTCCCTCCATCTGCTGCTAGCTTATGCTCACCTAGGAGGGAGCAGAGCACTTCAATCCATTACTGCAGTTGAGTGAGCCTCAGCTGTCAATCCTTGTACTGACTTAGCCCAAACACTTTCCCCTGAATATAGCTGCACAGGGAAATAAACCATGAGATCTCCTTCCCTCTATGAAAATTAGCCATACAGGAGAGGAGCTTCGGTGACTGGATTGTGGTGCCTTTGGGGAATGTCTTGTTGACACAGAAGATGGGCCTTTTTGTGAGTTCTGAAACTTTATTAATCCTGAAAATAACCCTGGTTGGAATAAATGGACCCTTTTTTTCTGTTGTGAAGCTCTGCATGTTGCAGGTTTGCTGGCAGCAGTGAGAGAAGGCTGGGCTTTGGATCTGATGCATTTGTGGCTCAGCAGGTAGATTTCTGTCTGGAACATCATCTAGCATTGGTGACCCATATATAAAAATATAGATCCTATTGGAAAATTGAAGAGTGACAAGTTGGCCAGTATTTGTGATAAATTTCATACTATATGTTCTATAGAGATGATCACCTCCACGTCACAGGCCTAATTGCCACTCTGGTGATAGAATTTTAGGGATTAAAGTGCTCTTGTTTACTTGCAGCTGTATGACTCTGGTTATATGTTAAATAGGCTCAGCTTTGGATGGTAGCTGGATGGGAGCCTTTCAGGAAAGCAGTAAGTGCTGCAATTCTCTGTAATGATACTATCTGGAAGGATGCTTTTGTAGGTGCTAGGTATCTGGATGAGATCGAAGACCAAGGCTCTTTACCTGTGATCATCAGGGAAAACAAGTTTGCTGCTCCTTTTTGGGAAGGCTTGACATTAGATAGCTGCTTTCAACTTAAATGTGTCTATTCGGCTGTTTTTGTTTATGTGCATTCTTATCAGATAGTACCTGAAGGTTAAAGGAGATGAAGAAAAAAGTTACTTTCTCATTTGCTGTTTTCCATTAACATCTGCAAGAGTATTTCAGTTTTTGCTGTCTAATCAGGCTTTTAATCATCTTCTTCTATTGTTTATTGTGCGAAACAGGAAAAAAAGAGACAAAAACATAAGGAAAAAAACCACATAATTGACTGACCTTACCGAGAACAAGAGGTGGGGATTTGGATTTGACTACAGTACCTGAAATTTCTTTTCTCTCTGTCTTTAATTGATTAGATTTCAAGTTGATTATATCCCTTTCAGCATAGTGACCTAGCTGCATTTAATGCTGGCAATTAGTTTCTTTTCCTCTAGGAGTTTAAAAGAGATACAACATTCTCTGCTGTTTCTGAGCAGTGATATGCATTGCTAAATGGTTGTTGTGCTCTACTTTACAAGTGACTGGGTATCCTGCTTGGGCTTGCCAAATTCTGTGTCTAGTTTAAGTTTGTTGATAGTGTTTTCATTGAATGGCAGAGCATCAATAATGGCTCTTCATGTCTCTGTATTTATAGTAGTCTGGTATTTGGTGTTTTTGGTAGCATAAAATGCTATCAGCTGATGGCTGCTGGACAGCTAGGTATGTCCTTTTTATGTGTTAAAAAGGAAGAGGTTCTTTTTTATAGGCATAAATTTTGATGGTTGTCTTCTGGTTGGTTTTGTTTGATGATTATTTTTTTCTGTTGTAACCTCCTGGTCCCAGTGTTGTATAAGACACGTGGCTGTTTCTGAACTTCAGAAATCTGTTGCTGGGAGGTGGAGGGGGGAGTGAGTGACATGTAAAACCAGTATGGGTGACACTGGTTTATAAGGGAACTGATGATCTTTTAATTCATCTTGTCAGAGCGCCTGCTGTCTTCTTTATAAAGTAGGTACATAATTGAGTAGGAATTGGGATGTGAGTCATTTTCCAGCAATTAATAACTGGGATAAATCCATGACCTGAGATCCACATGCTGTTCTTAATATCCACTTAGAAATATCATTGTCTGCAGCTCTTAATATAGTGTGTTCCCCCCCTTTATTTGAAAAATCAGTAAGTGCTGAGCTGGTGTTCTTGAAAAGGAGTGATTTTGGTCCTGATAGCTCTGTGTTTAACCTTCCATTTTTCACTCCCCTGAAATTTTACCTTTTTTTTACTGCTGAGTTTCAGTGCTTTTCTGTGCATCAGTCCTGAGGATCAGGGGACCTGAAGCTTTCTGGCCCAGCATCTCACCAAGACTGAAGGGTACCTAATGCACTTTTTGGAGAAACAAGAGTAGTGAGAGTTTTATTAAGGCATTAACGCTGTCTGTGTACTGTTTAATTAGGTCTTCTTACTGGAAAGAGTAGTAGTGATACGGAAGTAATGTAGGGTGAGAGCGAGGCGAATCTCAGGGTGGGCTGCGGAAGATGTTGGGAGAAATTGATCAGGAACAAATGAAGGGTGAAATTGTTAGCTTAATTCTGCCATTGGTGCTGAATGAAGTGTAAAAAGTATATAAATACCATACTTAGCAGAAAGGAAATTTGATTTTTTGACATTGGCATTTGAAGATCAGATTACTGATATGGGCAAATACATCACATGCGTTTAGTTGTGAGTTGAGAAATCTGGTAGAAATACGTTTACCTTTCAGAGGCCTTGCCTTATCTCATCTTCTCTCTTTCCTATGTAGAATTTCTGTTAACTCATCTTGACGAAAAATTCGGTTCCCTGTCTGTAAATGAATGATGTTTGAAGTGCTTATGTCAGTTGTTCTTCATCTCCTCCATCCTGCGTGGTCACTCCTTCATGCTTAGCAACTGTATATATTCTGAGAAGAGAGGTCTCAAACCCAAGGCTGGGGAATGCTGCCCTATGCTAGAACCTCTCCAGGCCTGGTGTTCACTTCTCAGGTTGCATACAGGGATACTTCTTTCAGTGTTGTGCTTAGTGACTACTGGGAATGGGGACAGGGAAGTGGTCTTTTTGGCTACAATGTACATTTATGAAATGTGTGTGTATCCCATTTCTTGCTTTTTATGTGTGTCTTTCGCATTCTAAATTCAGATCTTGTCAATCCTAGAAGCCTTTGTATCTGACTATTAGGCCTGTAACGTCAGAGATAATAAGGAAGAGAAATGTAATTAACTGAGAGTGGAAATTATTTGCATTCATGTTATTTAAAATACCTTTTTTGTTTGTGTCAAGGACCCATTTAATTCACATCTTCAGGAGAAAAGCTCTTGGGTGGGGAGATGCTTAAGGGTACAGAAGATTTGCATCGCACGTTCATGCATCACCCAAGGAATCTTCGGGCATTAGAAGGGAAAATGACAATTGGCAGTGCTGATTTGGAGGGAGGGGAAGAAGGGAAAGCAGATAAACCCTTACTAGGTAGTGTTCATATGTAATGGAGAAGCTGTGGAGAACGCCAAACAATCTGCTTTCCCTTTGTACATCACCTTATTGACAATATATCTTCAACGGATACATTCCTTTCAGTTTTTGGAAGTGTGCTATTTTTGTCTTTTCTGGTTTTTAGAGGAAAAGGGGAGCCAGTGACTGAGCTGAGTTGGTCCTCCTGCCGGCAGCTTCTCTACCAGTCAATGGCCACCATCCTGGCTCACACAGGCTTTGAGTGTGCCAATGAGAGTGTCCTGGAGACCCTGACAGACATTGCCCATGAGTACTGTTTGAAGTTCACCAAACTGCTGCGCTTTGCTGTGGATCGAGAAGCTCGACTTGGGCACACCCCTTTCCCTGATGTCATGGAGCAGGTCTTCCATGAAGTGGGCATTGGCAGTGTGCTCTCACTGCAGAAGTTCTGGCAACACCGCATTAAGGATTATCACAGCTACATGCTTCAGGTAAGAAGAGCAGTAGGGACCTGACGGCACCAATAAATGTACCCCCAGTACAATCACTTATGCTTTAGCAAGTCCTGGTTCTTACTGAAGTAAAATTCTGTTAGCTTGGGTGTGGATGGGAGTCATCAAGGAAAAGAGAAATGGGATTTTTTTGCCTGGAAGACAGAGCCCCTTATTTGTGTCCCTACTGAGGCTAAGAGTACTCTACTGATGGTTTGTCTGGGTTTAAGAGGAGGTCCCCAGCTCTTGAATGGCCCAGACAAAAATATCAAGTAGAGATAAAATCAATGCTGACTGATTAACTGAATTTTCTGCTTAATGGGATATTTGGCTGCTTACCATTTCAGAAAACAAGTAAGCAGATGAACAGAAATTACTTGTCTGTACAGTGGCTTGTGTTCACTTAAGCAAGGAGTGACTTGCATAAACTTTAAGAGCATAGGGTAGCATTGCGCTGATCTGAGTTGCCACACAGGTGCTACCTTCCACTCTAGAGGGGACTGTGCTTCTGTGGAAAAAGAAGAGGAATTGTTAACTTCCTTGGAATAAGAGGTGTCATATCAACATAGGTTGTAAGAATAAGGGTATGGTTTCTCTGCATCCAGGTATCCTGTGAAATTAAATGTATGCATTTTATCTGAATGATTTAAGACTGTCTGCCTGTTGTGGACTTACGGAAATGCAAGGATTTGAAGCGGGAATTTTACTCCTACTCATCAAAAAACATGACTTGAATCAAGTAGATAGCCTGTGACTGAAAGCAAAACCTGCCGTTCCTTCCTCCTTGTCACAGTCTCTGAGTGCCAGTTGACTCATCTTGGAGCATCTACCTTGTGCTCCTCCTTTTCCCAGGGTTGGCACCTTGTGGCTTACAGAGGCAGTATAAATCAGAGAGAGCTGTAAGTGCACGTAGTATGTAAATTGTGATGAACTCTGAGGTTTGTGCATAAAAATAACATCATCAAGATCTGTCTTCATGAAAAACATTTTTGCGCAAAAGAACAGCTCATTTTTGTTCAAATGTTTTTGTTCAAATGTCTCCTTTTGGAATTTGGGTCTTCTGCATCATTCTGCCGATGCAGTTTGCTCTCATCCTGCAGCTGGTCATTGTCTTATTTGTTCTGTTCTTCATGCAGGGCTGAGGTCCACGGTAGCTTCTGTATTTGGAAGCATATCTATAAGGGGGAAATAGGCTTTGCTATTCTTTTTCCTTCTTGCTTCTGCTGTTAAAAAGCCTTGGGCTTTTCCTGAGCACAGTTCACTGACTGTTGGGATTCAGTGGTATAAACAAGCATGTATTAGAAGCAGATGAAATCCGAAATTTTTAATTTAATTGCTTACTGTTGTTAAGTTTCAGGAAGTACAGGGTAGTTCTAAATCACATTCCTGTATTTGTTTCATTTCTCTGACTGGAGAAAACTTCCATGTTTTTTGCTGTGAATCTGACAGAAGGTACCCAGGCTTTGCCCAGTGGTGACTACAGAGCTGATGAATATCTGAGCTGCTTGTTTTTTAATGCTGGAGTAAATTTTTTACTGGTGGAGGGGGGATAGTCTTATAGGTAAAACCAAAAAGTAAGACCAAAAAGAGACACTTTGCTTTTGTTTTACTCTCTGTTTAGATTTCTGGGCCTCATCATCACTGTCTGTGAAATAAAGGTGCTCATACTTATCAAGCAGATGTGTTAAGGGATTAAACCTCTTATGAAAGTCCCTTAATACAGGGCAAAAGGTGTTCTTAAAGGGGGAAAAAAAAATCTTTCCTGTGTAGCTGATAACCTATTTACTTGTTCATTCAGGTCAGATGTTAATAATATTCTGGGAGCTGAGTGCACTGCAATGTAATTGCTATCAGAGTCTCTGAAGTCACTCTGACCTTTCTGGCCTCTTTTTCACCCCTGCTGATCTTTGACAGGTGAGCAAGCAGCTCTCTGAAGAGTATGAAAAGATTGTCAACCCTGAAAAGGCAGCAGAAGACACAAAGCCTGTGAAGATTAAGGAGGAGCCTGTTAGTGATATTACTTTCCCCATAAGTGAGGAGCTGGAAGGAGATCTGGCTTCCGGTGACCAATCTTTGCCCGTTGGAGTCCTTGGAGCTCAAAGCGAGCGCTTCTCTGCCAACTTGGAGGTAGAAGCTTCCCCGCAGACTTCAGGTAGGGGTTTCTTGCTGCTGCTGGAAACAGTCTGTCAGCTGTTCCATGTGATCTTGTTTCCATTTTTAATAGCAGATCCCAATGTGAGGAAGGAGAAGGATTTTTTAGGTTTTAATAAAAAGACTTGGATGGGAGAGAAACCCTTGCTTGCTTTCTAAATACAAAACCAAAGAATCAGAGGTATCAATTACAAAGATTTGTTAAATATTTACTCCATTCGTGGACCCCATAGCACATAAAATGCTTTTTATGGTGTTTATTTTTAGGGGATCATTAAAGTCCTTGGCTTTGTTATTGGTGTGAGGTAGATTGTTTTTCTAAAGTGATGGCCCAAGGGCTTTATTGTTGTTTAGTGAACTAGGGTATTTGCTGCAGATGTGACTACCAGATTTGTTTTTCCAATCTGATGTAAAAAAGACAAAAAAAACTTTTCAGTTTATGTATATGTTTTAGTTTAAAAGAGACTAGAGTTTTATCCTTATTTCTAGTAAGGACAGTACTGGATTTTTTTTTTTTTCCTCAGGTGGTTTTGGATTCTTGTCCAGAGGTTCATGTTACTGAAAAGTTGAAGGCCATGTTCCTTGTGATTGGAGTATATTCAAGACCCTATATAGTTTAGGCACTGAGTTATGGAAATATTAATGATACTTGGTGCAGTCCTCCATATTCAGGAGTCACCCTGTAGTGACAGTCATTGTTTCATGAAAGCTTATCAGTGACTTAGGTGAAATGGGCTTGTGGGAGTCTCTCCTATTCTATTATCTCTACCCCAAAGCCTGCTGTAGTTAGCTGAGGCTGTGGAAAGTGAAATGGTGAGTGAAATAGCGGGGTTATGGAGACTGCACTCTGTTCCTCAGAGTGCTATGTCTTGATGTTGACGTTGAAGCACACTGGTGGCTACCATGGGAGAATCTGTAACTGCTGTGCCTTTTCTATATTTATATACAAGTTTTATTCTGTGCACCATTTAGTAGTGCTAAATTTTCTGGAAAATGAAGAAGACATTCTTCTCCCAAAGAAAGCCAGTTTTGATTTTTGTATAGAACCTTCTGAACTCTGGAAATCCCTGCAATGATAGCTGTTTCACTTAAAAATCTGGTTAAAAAACAATGAATCCTATCCTCCTATTAACCTTAAACTAAGTACCGTATATAGTGAGATTAGAGTATACTTCTGAGTCCATTAGTTGTTTTTTTTAAATAGAACATTCTGCTGAGTTTTAAAAAAGCACAAAGCCATCTGATGTTTTTCTGGAAGCTCATATTGTTTTCCGTAGTACCTTTGAAATGTGAAGTGCTCACATTTTTGTGGGAGAGGGAACAGCAGACTCCTCTGGCCCATCTCTGGTTGTGAGTGATTCATCTGGAAAGCTTTGTATTAGCTTGAGACCTAGAGGCTAGCATGCTAGCTGTATATTAAACGCCTCTTGCCTCTCTGATACCAAATTGATGTTTTCTAATTAAGAATACAAGTGCTCTGTTCCTCCCTGAAAGTCCCTCTTCACTTCATAAGGGCCTTTGGAAATCTCATCACTGTGAGAAGTCCCAGTCTAGAGCTGGGCGGGGTGGAGA
This sequence comes from Phaethon lepturus, assembly GCF_000687285.1. Lineage (NCBI taxonomy): Eukaryota > Metazoa > Chordata > Aves > Phaethontiformes > Phaethontidae > Phaethon > Phaethon lepturus. Next base: position 11,744 of record NW_010518523.1, read on the forward strand.
GTATAGTATCATAAGGAGTGAGAAAAAGCTGCTGCAATTAGGACACCACCATCTCGAAAACACAAGTGTGAGGCCCTTAGAGAGGGCAGCAAGGCTTCTGTGTCTGAGGGCAAAACTCTCGTTACAGCCTTCTGTGTTCTGCTTGTGTTTCTCCTTATGCCTGATGTTGTGGTTGTGGGCTAGCTGCTTAATTTCATTGCAGATGGGGAAATGGAAGCAAAATTGGGCACCTTGTTCCTCCACCCAGCAGGATAACATGAGGATTAGCTCATTTGTAAAGTACTTTGAAGTTAAAATGTTTTGAAGATGAAATGTCCTGTGTCGATGCTTAAATACTTTTAGTCATTAGTGACACTCTGAATGACAGATGATAGAGCTGAAAGGAATAAGGCTGAGCAATGAAGAGCAATTGATGAAAGAAAGACACAGTAAGTTTAGTGAGCATCTTTGATTATTTTGTAGACTGGAGCTGCAACTCTGTGGAACTGATAGCGTTTTAATGATGTGTCTGTTGTTGAGAGGAACACATTTACTTATAATTAACATAAAAAGGACTTTTCATTAAGGCAACTGGACATCAGCAAGCACTTTCATTCTGTCTTGTTGTCTAACTGCAGAGCTAATGTAGGCTGTGTTACCACAAAGGTCTCCTAAACCCCAGTTTGGGCTAAGCTGCTCTGGAAGAGATTCCCGACTCCTTCATAAGGGAGAATTCACAGTGCAAACATGCAGTGGAAGATTTGTTCTCTGTGTAATTGCTAGTAGTAAGGGACTATTGTTAGTAATGTATTGATAATAGGGAATAGTTTTGGCTAGTAGGTTTGACTCAGTACAGGAGGGTTGGTTGTGCTTTCAAACTGTAGCCAAGCTCCTTGAGACACAAAGGAAAACCTACTAAAACTGGTTTCTTAGGACTTTTTATTTTCTGTGTGAATTTAAGCCCACACAAGAGGGACCAGATTTAAAAGTGAGAAGATTTCAGGCTTTCTTCAGTTCTGGGCTGTTATGCCCATCCTGGCAAGAGGCCCAATTAGTGTATTTTTAATAGGATTTTTGTCTCTCTTAAAACTGTAAATAAGTAAATAATGTGATCTATAATTACTGCTCTCGAGGAGAAAAACATTTGTTATTATCAAGAAATATGGTTTTGTAATCTTGTACAGAAAATCCTCAATTTGCACACTAGTCCAAAAGTTTAAAAAAAAAGGAGGGGAGGGGAGCTATTTCCCAGCAGGGTGTCTGCGAAGTTGAGCTGAGAGGGTTTCTTTCCATTCTGCTGGAGGATGCGATAAGACCTGTTGGTGTTGAGTACAAGGAGGCAGGCAGTTGGATGGGTGACTGCACCTCCGATGTCCCTGAATTTCAGTGCTGGAAGTGGTATTTGAGACTGCCCATCTACCTAGGCATTTGCCCTTTCACTTCACCTCCCCTGCAGAACTACCAGAAGTCCAGTATGTCTGGTAGCTTAAAGGAGGTTGCTGATGTTGCAAGGACCTCATCATCATGAATGACTTCTGGACTGCCTCTAAGCCTTGCTTATGCAGGGTCTAGTCCATGTGCTGTCGGTGTACTCATTGCTGCCAAGACACTCCTTCTGGAGAATGATGTGGACGCTTTAAGTTGTTGTTTCTCACGGAGAAAACCATGGGGAGGACTGCTGTGAAATGATAGCATCATACGTTTTAGAGTGGCAATTACTGGGCTATTAAAAAAAAAAAAAAGCCAACAGGTTTTTTTTTCATTGTTTCACACTAATTGGTGTGTTTTGTTTTTTTCCTCCAGCCTAGTTCACCTGTAGCTTTGCTTTTGCTCCTTCTTTACCAGTGCAGCTGTCCCTTGCATCTGCATGCCATTTGTAATTTTGTCTTTTTACTCATTTACTACTGTGTGCTTTTTCTTTCTCTAGGGGCTGAGGTGAATGCTTCCCCACTCTGGAACTTGGCACAGGTAAAAATGGAGCCACAGGAAAATGAGGAGGCCAATGTACATGGCCATGGGGTCCTAGGCAGCGATGTCTTTGAGGAACCGATGTCAGGCATGAGCGAAGCTGGGATGCCACAGAGCCCCAATGGCTCTGAGAGCAGCTACGGTTCTCATTCTGCTGACAGTCTGATGGGATCCTCGCCTGTCTTCAACCAGCGTTGCAAGAAAAAGATGAAGAAGATGTGAAAAGCGACAGTCTTTTTGTTTAATCCTGATCATATGTAATAGACTTGAAACGAACTAAGAGAGCACTATGATGGCTATAATTCATAAACAGGGCTGGCCATGGTGTATGAGGGACCTTGCGTAAAATTATTATGAGACTTTTGATGTGTAGTGCACTTCAGCTCTCCTCTTTGCTGGCTTCTGAACTCCATCCTGACTCGTAAGATTGAAGATCACCTTATACATCTGATGGTGTTATGGCTTGCTTTGGCAGATTAATGAGGAAGCTACCAGTGGAAAGTAGTTGTGAGGAGATTTGCTAAGTTATAGAATCAATTGAATAATTTGGGTTGAAGGGATGTTTTGCAGTTTCTAGTCTCTAGTCCAGCACCCTGCTTGAAGCACAGCCAATTAGAATTGGGTTGGTCAGGGCCTTGTCCAATTGAGTTTTGCATATCTCCAAGGATAGCGATGCAAAACCTCTTTGGGCTTTTTCCCATACTTGACTACCCTCATAGTAAGAAAAGATACATTCTTGCATCCAGTTGGAATTTCCCATGTTCCAACTTGCGTTCATTGCCTCTGTTCTACCATTTTTCATCTGCAAGAAGAATCTGACTCTGTCTTCTCTAATCCACCTGTTAAGTGGTTGTATACAATGAGATCTCTCTTTAGCCTTTTCTCCTCTTAAGTCTGAAGAAACCAAGCTCCCTGAGCCTCTCCTTGTACGTCCTGTGCTCCAGCCCCCAACCAGCTGTGTGGCCTTCCAGTGAAATTGCTGCAGTACCTTTCTTGTAAGGGGGAGGACAAAAGTGGATGCAATCCTCCAGATACGGTCTCACGAAGGATGAATAGAGAGAAATAATAGTTTCCCTCAGTGTGCTGGCTACATTCTTGCTAACTGTTGCGGGCAACAAGACAGTCTTAAGTCAGGGTATTTCACTGGCTGGGGAGCTGTTGCTGCTGCTGCTGCTGCTGCTGGCCTGGCAAAGATGCTGTAGAGTGGCCACACAGTGCCATCAGCCAGCTCCTTCAGTGCCTTCAGATGCATCCTGTTTGGTTCCATGGACTTAGGTATGTCAAATTGGCTTAAGTTCTTGCTAACTCGATCTTCCTCTGCTGTAGGTAACACTCTGCTAATAAGATCCAGGGACCTGGCAGGTCCCTTTCACTGGCAGGCCTTACCAGTGAAAACAAGAAAAAAGGTGTTGAGTACATCAGCCTCAAAGTACAAAGTGCATCCTTTGTCACCAGGTTGCCTACATCGTTGAACAGTAAACCCATGTTTTTTTTAACCTTTCTTTTGCTTCCAGTGTACCTAAAAAAGCCCTTCACATTTCTTACCAGTTTCATCTCCAGCTGAGCTTTGGCTTTTCTAACTGTCCCTGCATGCTTGGGCTGTGTCTCTATATCCCTGGTGGCCAGGCCATCCTCACTTCCACCTCTGTGTACTTTTTTCGGTGTGTTTGAGTGAGCTCAGTCAGGTGTTCCTTGATCATCTCTGCTGTCCTTCTGTAATGCATGCTTTACTTTCTGCTCATCTGGTCTACTTTGAGAAAGCTGTCTTTGAAGATAAGGCAGCTCTCTTGGGCCCCTTTTGGAGGGCAGGGCAGTCCCTTGTGAGATCCTGCCAAGGTGTTCCTTGAATAAACGAAAATATGTTGTCCTGAGGGTCCAGGACTCTGTCTTGTACACGTTTCTCAAGATTTTAAATGCCACAATTCCATGTCAGCTGCAGCCAAGACCTTCACATTTTCCACCAATTCTTCTTTCGTAGTAACAAGTCCAGGAGAGCATCTTTTCTAGTTGATTTCTTGATCAGGGAAGTTGATGTGTTTTTTTGGAGAGGATGAAGCTGCTTTTACTATTGGTGTGAGCCAGTACTGGCAATGCAAACATCTCCTTTGCTGTCATTGGATTGAGTGCAGCCACTTAAGGCTGGCTGAGGTTTCCTATTCAAAGTTGTTATCTTGGCAACTTAGTCTGAAACAGAATCTCTTTTGCTGCTTGCTTTTATGGCTCAGATGACTGATGGCATTTTTTTTGTTCTGCACAATCCTCAGTTGATCAACTCAGTCTTTAACTTGATTCAGTGAGTATCTCAAAAAAGCTAGAATGAACATGAATCAAGAATCAACAGCCATTTAAACTGGCTTTATACCTGTAACCCATTGGGATGTTTGAGGGAGATTTACAAAACCTCTCATTTGTCCTTACAATTGCAAGTTTATCTTTTGAAAGAATGAGCTCCAGGCATAGTATTTTTGTTTCTGTATAACATGCCTAGCCTTAATTCTTTTCTCCTAACTGTATTTCTCTTCTACTTTATGGAAGCACAAGCCAAACATAAAATTCCTCAATGTCTAATAAGAATGTGTGACCATAGGCTTTTATGGACATTGGAGTTAAAATTGTCCATTGTGGTTTTAAAGGTTTCTCCTGGGGGTAAACCTAGCTATTTGAAGCCTAGTCAGTAATAGAACAGTGGACCAATGTATCAGGAAATCTTTATTTTGATTCCCTCTGAGTCACCATTAGGCATGCTGCAATGTCCCTGTTTTCTCAGCTGTAAAAAGAGAATGGTAGTATTTGCCTCTTAGAAGTGTGTTTGAAATTTAGTTACTATTCAGAAAAGGCACTGTGATCCTTCAGAGAGTTTTGTGAGAGTTGTGAGCTTTTCTTCCACTTGGGTAGGACTGTTGCTGGCTGGAGAATAATTAGATGGACACTGAAAGGTTACGGACCTATATGATACTGTTTTTAAGCAAAACTGCTTATCATGAAGAAATACAGCGCAGTTGTGCTGTTCAACTGCCCAAGTACAAGGAATGCATTTGGGGTGGTATCTTCTCACTCAGCTTTAGATGTCTGCAGCTAAATTTATTCCTCCGGGCCGCATTTGCAGCTACAGAGAAATAGTCGTTCTTCGGTCACCATTCATCTGGCTTTGAAGAAGAAGTATAAAGCAGGTCAGATGAATGGCATTTTTAGAAGTGTCTATTTTTCCTTTCTGTGCCCGTAAAATGAGTTCAACTTGACTACCTCAGCTGAAGACATCCACACCATAAATGTCTGAGTTACATGACCTGACTTTAGCTCTTCCTGTCTGGGAATCAGAGGAGCCTTCTTCCTGCTGGGCTGGTGCTTTTTCTCTTCTACACATTTTGTAGAGCTTGCCGCTGAAATGGTAGTACTGGGCTAAAAGCAGACTGCCCGTCTTACTTAAGGCAGCAGGTCCAGTGTTCTCCACAACACGCAGAATGTGCTAGGCTGAGACCTCAAGACTCAGCCTGATTTAGCCCTTGTGTCTTCAATATTGTGTGAGAACACCTGTCTTTGGGCCTTTCTCCGTAGATGCTTTGCCAGACTGTTGTTGTAAAGTATTCTTGAGGCTGGGGCACCTAAGTAAAGTCCCTTGCACTATTTTCAGGAGCTAGAGGACCGAGTGGCTGCTGCCAGCATCGCTTGTTCATTTGCAAGATTTCAAGTGGGCTAAAGATGAAAATCTGCTGTTCTCCAGAGCTTTGGTTAAACCTCCTAAGCGTCAATCTTAAGTGCGCTTTTTTTTTTTTTTTATATTGCTCATGTGCAGGTGTTCGGTTTTGCTTTTAATTGTCTTTTTGTGTTTCACATCCCTTTTCCACACCCATTTCACCCTGTAACACACACTTTGCAAGAAGCCAAGCCTGAGTGCTTCAAGTGTTTTTAAATACAGTGGAAATTCACCCTGCATTGATTCAGCTGTGTCATTGCAGTGTAACAGAGAGGTGTTATTGATTCTCTTTAGGATGCATGTTTTTGCAGATATGAGAAATACATCAGCATCTCTGGTACATTTGAAAATAATGTCAGAGTAAAATCTGTGCCTCCCGTTCCCCCCATTATGCTAAGTGTTGCTTCTAACATTTGTGTGCTTGACTTTTCCTTTCATGCATGTGGAAGATTTACCTTCTGGATGAGCCCTTCCCCTCTGAACTTTTACTGTCCTTAGATTTACAGCGGTATTCATCGTGCATGAAACAGTGAAATTTTAAATCTAGCTCACAAAGTCGGATACAGACAGTATGCTTTTTCGATGAATCAAATAAGATTTTGCTAGGTGTTAATGCAGCCTTGGGCAACTAGTGAAGAGTTCATTGACTATGTAATCCCCAAATTTCAAGCCACAGTTAGATTATGCAGTGGGTTGGAATGAAGCTCAGCTCTTCCAATTGTTTTTTGCTGGTCACTGGTAAAGCACTTTGCTGACCCACCTGCTTCAGCAGTCTGCAGTTTGGCTGGTTCAGTCATCTTTCTCCCTTCTCTCTCCAAAGGTCGATGGCAAATGGGAATATTGAGTATTGACCGCGTCTATATCCAGTAGCATTGATTTATTTAGGGATTTATTTTGCTATGATTGAAATTGGTGGGAACCTTGATATCAATTTGGAGAACAAGATCTGTGAATTACTTGGCTTTTGAAGTGTTTTGCATGGGAATCATGCAGGATTGTAGTTGAGCGTGTGCTGTGTATCATATCCCCTTTTTCCCTCTAGCAATACCTTTTTATTCCTTTTGATGAGTTTTGCCTGGTATCCAACAAAGTTCACTGTATAAATGGCAGTGTAACAACTCTAGTATACAGCTGTATGTCAGACTGTGCTACCTAGTGATTTAATTCCAAGACCATCCATACTAATTTGAATATGCATAATGCTGTGCATAAAAAGAGATGTTTCCTGCATAGAAATTTACAATTTAAAAAGAAAACAGGAAAATAAGATTAGGTAGGGTAGGCGAGGCCAATCTGATGATGTGCTCAATTCTGAGACTAGCGCATATGTTATGTGTGAAGGATGTTTTACTTAAAATGTTTTTGTACATGCATGTGAATGAAATATGTAACTTTGCTTGTGTTTATATGGAACAAAATTGCTTGGAAATATTTCAGAGTTGTTTTTTTTTTTTCCCCCTTGCTCTCCTGGAGAGAGTTTCTTTGTGATTTCTAAGAAAATAAAGTAAAAAAAAAAATCAGAAAGGTGTTGTGTAGATTTTTTTTTTTTTTTTACTTGTTTTGAAGAATGGTGCTATGAATGCAAAGCCTGGTCTTGGGGTTCTGTCTACCCTTATGTGGGATCTTGAGTAGACCTTTTGCAGGCCTGAGTGAGGTACTGAGATGGTATCGGTGTTGTCACAACTAGGGAGACAAGAGATGTTATTTCAGAATGTGGCCAGAGAAAATGGAAGCCTTGTCTTTCATGGGTGCCAGTGAGCCTCAGAAGTGGTATCGGTACCACGGTGCTAGTATTGATATTCATCCAGCATATACAGGTTGTTACTTCGGAAGCGACGTTTGTACTTCTACTACTTGTATTACCAGACTACCTAGGAGCCCTGCGCCAAGCCTTGTGTTTTGCTCTTTTATGTGCTGGTCTGTTTGCTCTGCATACTGCTTTTTTCTCGAGGACTGCTTTAGACTGCAGTGAATGAAGCCCAGCCTAATTTTCCCCTCTGCTCTGCCTGCCGTAGTAGAGCTGAGGGACGATGCTTGATGCTTGATAGCCCTGCTAGGCAGCTGCACATGGCATATCATGAATTAGGATATAGGCCTGTGTTGCTTGCCAGGAGGGAGGGAATAATAACCACAGTGCTTCCCATCACCCCTGTGCCTGAGAGCCGTCTGTCCACACTCCGCTGTCCTCCCAAGCATGTACCGCTGGGTCAGTTCTCCAGCCCGCGGGTGAGTCTGGGGGTGCGCTTTCCGCTTCCCTGGCAGGGCCTGGGGGAAGAGGACACCCCTCCAGATTAACGCACCAGCCCACCTTCCACCCCGGTTTTATTTCCCTCCGCCCCTGCAACCTGCAGAGCCTGTCCCGCGGTGGCCTCGGGGCTTGGTGGCCGAGATGACCTCAGCGGGGGGACCCCGCTGCCCTGT
>NW_010518524.1:0-312 GCF_000687285.1 Phaethon lepturus
CGGCTGGGTGGCCGTGGCACTCCCCAAGCGTGTGGAGCCAGGGCAGCACAGTCTCCCGTGGGCTGCGGCACCCCGTTTCCACGTGAGGCCTTCCTCTCCCTCCATCACTTTCCGTTGAGCCCGTTGTAACGGGCTCCGCTTGGAGATCTGAAAGATAACGCCTAGTGCTCCCCGATTACCTGCAGACCTGGATCAGCAGGAGCAGGCAGCACGCAGGGCATCCCTCAGCTTGTCTCCTGAGAGTGAAATGCAGGCCACCGAAACCTTGGGTGTCTGTGTACAAGTGGCAGCGGGGGGCGGGGGGCGCGGGGG
>NW_010518524.1:374-6343 GCF_000687285.1 Phaethon lepturus
TAAGGGTGTCCAGGAGAGGCGGGGGAGTGCCCTGTCCTGTGGCCTGATGCTGCTGCTCGGGCGTGCTCCTTGAAGTGCGAATGTGGTGTTCTGCGTGCCCATGCAATCTGTCTGCGTGAGCTGTCCCTTTTGTCCCCAGAAGAAGATGATGGGGTGCTGGAAGGCCTGGATGAGTTTTTCGTGGAAGAGCGAGTTGATGTGCAGAAAAAAAAGAAATCTAAGAAGCTGAAAGACAGCAAGGCTGCCAAAAGCAAGAGGAGGAAGAAGGAGGTAACACTGCATGCTCTTGCGCCAGGCTGGGAGGCTGCGCTCAGCCACAGTGCAGAGGCCGGCTGCTCAGGGTGCTGCTGGCCAACACCTCTTGGGTGTCTGGGCATGGAAAGTGGGGGTGTTATTGGGGTATTCCCTCGCCAACCAGGTGCCCTCCTGGTCCTGGGAGGGGACCCAGAGCCAGGGTGAGAGTGGTTCTTGTCCAGCTTGGGTGCCTTGTGGTGGAAATCTGCCCTACGAGTGGTCTCTGGAGAGCAGCTGGGGGTAGAAGTGGCCACTGTGCCTTCGGCAGCGATGAGGCTGCCGCCCCCTTGGAAGGGGCTCTGCTGTGGTGTGTATGTTGGTGTGTGCGATGGCGCTGTCTGTCCCTGTTCGCTGAAGCCCTCCTGCCCGTGCTGCAGGGCAGCACCTCCTTGCCGTTGTCTCCAGGGACAGGCAGTAAATCTTTCTGGCATGACACCGACGCAGTGTCTGGGGCTCGTTTTTCTGAGGAGGGAGACGCAAACTGCCATGTTGGGTGTGTGGCCAGGGCAGGGCATGGAGGCTTCTGTGGATATTAGGGTTGGCCACAGTCATCCAGGGCGTTTTGCAAGTGAGAAAGCATAAGGGCTTCTAGGACTTGGCACACAGAAGGGCTGTTGGGCCTTCCATAGGAAAACAAAGACGAGGCGTCGTGTCCTCGAGGATCAGGCCTTCGCAAGGCTGTGTTGGAAGTCCACTGTCTGGTCAGGAAGGCTGTCCGGTGCTGCGTGTGCTCTTCCAGGGGAGCTGGAAGACACGGCATGGTGCTGGAGCTGGGCTCGCTGCTGTGTTGCGCCATGCAGGCTCTGCCTCTTGCTCTCCCGTCCCCGGGCAGCACTGGATGTGAGGATGGGAACAATCTTGTGCGCTGGCCCCTTTGCTGACTACATGCAAATAGGCTGTTGGGAAGGAAGGCCGAAGAGCGGAGGTTCTTCATCCCCTTTCCTTCCTCCGTTATGCGGCAGCTGGGGGGAAGTTGCTCATCTAGTACAACTAGATGCATCCTCACCCCTTCCCTTGCCGAACCAGGGCTGAGCGATGCCAATCTCCTCCAGCCGCTCCCCGTGGGATTTGTAGAAACAGACTGGCTGGATGAGGCAGTTGAAGTGTTTTTGCTACTGTGGGAGCGTGATGAGCTGCCAGTTGAAAGAAAGCTGATTCCATTCTGCACTGTGTTAACTGCCAGCCTTTTGCAGAAGTCGTGGCCCTGAGGAAGCTTTTTTTTTCCTTCGTCGCCACGGTGATGTTGTTCTCTTTCTGCAGATACCACACAAAACTGGCTCAGGCCCTCTGCCTCCCTGTGCCTCTTCCATTGTTGGACACGTTTTTTCCCTGTGCTGCTTTTCAGGGGAGGGAAATAAAATAAAACCCAGCGGTATTTTCACGTCTGTTCCTTTTCTGTCAGTGCTGGCCTGCTGAGCCCAGCAGTGACATGTGCAGCTTGTGCTGAGTCCGACTGCTGCCTTACTGGGGGTGGGTAGAAAATAACAGGCTGAACATTGAGCACGCTTGTATTTAATTAATGCCTTGCGTGGGCAGTGTTAACCAGCCTCGGTTCCGCCTCGGCCATCGAAGCCAGTGAGAAGCTGGTGCTGCAGCTGCTGGTAGGCAGCAAGCTGCACGCAGGCTGCCTTTGGGGTGAGGAGATAAAGGGTGGGGGACCGTGAATGGGCCTTCCTTGCCCTAAAGCCCTCCTCAAGGGTGCTGTGGGGTGAGTGGAGTTTCCCCTTGCTAGAGGAAGGTGGGAGCGAGGTGCGAGCTCGTGGCGTGGGGCAAGTGCCTGTGTCATGACTGACTGATGCCCTGTAGGCCCGTGGCTTTGTCACTGGAGTGGGGGGCAGGAGCGCTGCCACACCATGCTCGTGCTGGGATTTGGCTGCATCAGTCACAGTGGAACCTGTTCCATTTGCAGCAGCGCTGACAGAAGCCCTGGTGCAGGAATTGATGCTGCAAACCCCCAGAAAAATCTGCATAGAATACCCAGGCTGCAGTTTGAACCTCGGCGTATGGAAATGAAGGCCCTTCTCAGGGAAGGGAGCGGAGAGGGGGAATTTCAGCCTGTACTGCAGCAGTTACCATGGCGACCAGTTATTCTGTGCCAAATTACAACTGTTGATGGCCCTGCTGAAGGGAAGGCTCGGACTGTTCTGAACTGAGGAAGACCAGGACTCCGTTGTGGCCGCCCAGCAAAAGTGCACCTGGGCAGCCATTGCTTTTGGGCGCTGCGATAACTCTGGGGCTGTGGCTCTGGGCGGAGGGGGCCTGCAGGGCAGCGGGGCCAGGCCCTCCCCACGGGGCTGCCTCCAGCTCAGCTCTTGTGCTGCTCCACACTCCGGCCTTGAGGGCTCCGCCGTACAGGTCTGGAGCCCTCCGGGTGGGACGGAGTGCTGGCCTAATGCATGCATCCTCATCCTGGGCCCTGAGCGCGGCACCCCGCAGGCGGCGGTGTTCGTTAGGATGGTAGCGTGGTCAACATTGTGCAGCGGATCACGGAATTTTGGTTTCTTGGTGGGAGAGAGACTGCCTGACCAGCCTCCCCTCTAGCTCTCCCCCGTGTGGTGTAGCTGCCGGAGCCAGGTCCCTTCTGACTGCAGGGAAGCAGAAGGCATCGGGCAGCCATCCCGCAGGCCCAGGCTCACCTCGGTGCTGAAGATGCCTGTGCCCAAGTCCCCATTGGAGACAGGAGGTTTCATGTGGCTGCCTGTCTCTGAGAGTGAGGGGATTCAGCAGGGTTCACTTGACTTACTCTGCTTTCCTGCCCTCTTCGAGACTCCTTGTGCTTCCCCCAGGACTGTTTTCTTCATGTGACAGCTGAAATCCTGCCATGGTCACACAGTTCTGCTGCAGCACAGAGTGCCCAGCTGGGCAGAAAAAGAAAACCGCAACAGAGCAAAACCTGAGCGTGATGTCTGTCTGGTGAGCTTGAAGGTTGCACATGACTAGAGAGGTTTTCCTTTCCTTTAGTTTGTTACTTCTGTATGCTCTGGTGGAAGAACGTGGCTTTGTGTAAACCCATAAGCAAACACAAGACAGAACATCGCATGTTACCTGTGTTATAGCAATTAAAAATGTTGCCTAAACGTTGCCTGTCTGCAAATGTAGGATCTTATAGTGGAGCAGTTAGCCACCTCTCAGGAGTTGCTCTTTGGTTTACTATGCAGCTATTTTGAAGGCATGCCTTCACTCACTTGGCTTGCTGTCTCCGGGCTTTCTGTTTGTGCCGCTGCTCACCAGAACAAGACCCGAACGCTGTGGCGTTGCAGCGGCTGGGCGCTTTCAGAGGAGTACGTTACGACAGGGAGGCAGAGCAGGCAGCTGCCTGCATGGCTGCGGCTCAGCATGGCTTCTCTTGCCCCCTTTGGTGAACAAGTCTTGAGGCAAAAGCATGAAAGTTCCGTTGCGTCGTACCTTGGCCTAGACAAGCTTTTCCAAAATACAGCTTTATCTGTTTTGCATGATCTTCTCCTCTTTTTTTCCGTAGGGCGTGTGTTGCCTTGCGTGCGCAGATGTGTTTATAGCGCTCCTGCAACGGAGAGGGGGACCGGCTCCGTTGACAGGCAGGGACTTGGGGCAGAAGGTTGGCTAGGGATCGCAGAACTGCCGTGAGAAAATGGCTCCACATGAACCACAGATTTCTTTCTGTCTGCGTCTCCTGCAGTCGGGTGCTTCTTGCCGTTCTCAAATCCCATTTTCATGGTGTTTTCCCCCAGCTCTCAGTGTAATGGCAGGGTTATTCGAGGGAGGGTTGGCTCTGGCTGGTGACAGCGGTTGTGTCGTGCTGGCTTCGAGGGTCTGTTGGAGAAGAGGGCAGATGGGGCAGGCCCTGCTCTTTCTCCACTGTTGCTTTCCATTTTAGGGGAGCAATGATGAAACGTCGGACAATGAAGAGGAGATTGAGGAGAAATCTGAGAGTGAAGGGAGTGACTATTCCCCCAACAAAAAGAAGAAGAAAAAACTGAAGGACAAGAAGGAGAAAAAACCAAAACGGAAAAAAAAGGATGAAGAGGAGGATGACAACGAGGACGGGGGTCTAAAGGTACTAAACATTCCTTTACCCCAAGCTGGTGTTAGAGCATGAGACCTCAAGGTGCGGCCGGATCCCTGTAGGTTACCTCGTTCAGAGCCGAGCCATGTTTTCTGGCCATTTGCCTTGCGATGGTGAATAATTTCCCTTTGTATAAAGCATGACAGCATAAGCAAAGTGCTCCCCAGGAGGCTGGGCGTTCAGTCACATGGCGATGTGTGCTCACAAGTTCTCCCGGTACCTTTCGTGGTGATGGAGCCAGCGTGTTTTACTTTGAGGTTGGAGGCCTGGTCAGGTAGCTTGGATCTTCTGACAAATGGCAGCTTCCCGGTCTGAGGCAGCTTGCCTTCTTGGATCATCTGCCCATGTCCCAGCAGTACCGGATTAATCGTGTCTGTCCTCCAAACATAAGGACAGAGAGTGGCAGAGCAGCTCGTGCTTTGAGAAGGTGACGTGGGGGTGACACGAGATGCTTGTCCCAGGCTTGACGAGGAAGAGGGTGCAGGTGAACGACTGGGAGAGGAAAGGCTGTGTTTCCCTGTTGTTTGTCTTGCGTTCAGAGAGAAATGGAGTTTCCTGGAGACGCGAAATCTGCCGAGGCTTTTCATTGCATTACGTGGTGTAGGGAGCATTTGGATGGTGCCACATGAAACTGCTTCTTTGAAGTGTGTGAAGCATTTGTTTATTAAGCACTTGTGCCTGCTCAGTTTTTTAAATCACCGAAACAAATCCCTGCATGTCGCTGACTAGGGAGAGCGTTTGGTACGGAGTGCTTGACAGCCCAGCTGGTCTGCAGAGCCACGGTTGGGTACGTTAATGACGTCTCTCTGTAAATCTACAGGAGCCCAAGAGCTCAGCCCAGCTGATGGAAGAATGGGGCCTCGATGACGTAGATTACATTTTCTCAGAAGAAGATTATCATACTCTTACTAATTACAAGGCTTTCAGCCAGTTTCTCAGGTAGGAAACTGTAGGTCTGGACGGGGCCTTGGGTAGTGGTTGAGATTTGGGCGTTGCTCGGTCAAATGGGTGAAGTTGTGAGGTAAATTAGGCATCACGAGCTCCTTGTTGCTTCTCTTTGCCTGACTCAGGCCGCAAGACTCCATCTTAATTGTGGGATTGACTGGAAAACAGGTCAAGTGTTTGCTTCTCCACTCCCTCTCTTCCAAACCCCCATTTTTTGTGTGTGCTTATTTGAAAAGCTTCATGAGAAAACTTGAGTAACAGTAACGAATTTTTGCTTGTACTGCGAGCCATTCAAAACACACCAGGCCTTTCAGGGAAAGACGGTCTCTGAGGAAGTTTAAATGTGCTCCTATATGTACATTTACTTGTTTAAGAAACTCTGGTTTCTGCTGCCTCTCCAGTGGAGCTGCTACCAGTGGGCCACAGCAGCCTGCTGCTGTGAGGTGTGCAGCACTGGTGTGTTTCTTGGGCAGAAGTACCAGTGCACGACGAGCAGGAGCAGACGCACAGCAAAGCGTTTCTGTTAACGCGTGGTTTTCCCTCTCCCCTGCCCTGCAGGCCTCTGATTGCCAAGAAGAACCCCAAGATCCCCATGTCCAAGATGATGACCGTGCTGGGTGCCAAGTGGCGAGAGTTCAGTGCCAACAACCCGTTCAAGGGCAGCTCGGCGGCAGCAGCAGCAGCAGCC
>NW_010518524.1:6434-7448 GCF_000687285.1 Phaethon lepturus
AGCCGTTGCTGCGGCTGTGGAGACCGTCACCGTTGCCCCGCCGCTCGCCGCCAGCCCCCAGCAGTCCGCCTTGCCTACTGTCATCAGGAAGGCCAAGACCAAGGAGGGCAAGGGTAGGTGCTGACTGTGGTGGGCTGAGTGGAGGGGCTGCTCTTGCCCGCCTGCGGGGCTAGCCAGACACATCTTCAGGCTGACAAAGGTGGGAAGGCTTCTCCAGGCAGGAGACAATGTGCTTCAGCAAGCTGGGCAGTTGAAGGTAGTGCCAGAGGTGTGTCTGCAGCTCCCGTTGCCCTTTCAGAGGTCCTGGAGGGGGCTGTGGTTTGTGAACCATGGCAGATCACCCTGGTGGCCTCTGGACCTTCTGGACTTTTGGCAGTTTGTGGCAATTAATGTTCACCTTCATTCTTAGATCTTAAATAAGTGATTGGGTCATGTATTTCTGTGCCATGTTTTATCATGGGGGATGCTGCAGGGTTGTAAAGGCCTCCAGAAACCAGCAATATCCTCAGCGTCTGGTATCCGAGCTGAAGAAGATTTGTGGGTTAGCAAGGCTAGGGCAGAGATGCGTTGGCGAAGCAGGTATGGTCTGGCCAGATGAAAGTGCGCTGTTCGGCGGTCGAGCCAGGTGCTTTGTCTCTGAGGTGGCAAGGACTCCAGTTATGGAAAGGCACTGGCAGTAAGGCTGCAGCTCTTTTTCTGAATAAAGGGTTTACTCTCCTGGCAGCTGGGTGAAAGGTGGCTGTCTTCAAAGCCCACTTGCAGGGAGTGAGCCAGCCACATAAATCTGCAGTAGCTCCTCTGGAAGTAGCCTGATTTGTGTTGAAGGGGTCTCTTGCTGTCAGCGTTTCCCTGTTGCTGACGGCAGATTGGTGCTACCTTCCCCACGCTTGGAAGGGGCTGTGCGGATCGCTGTAGAAGCTGGGCAGCAGTGGGAAAGGGAGGGATCTCCCTTTGTTAGCGCCATGTTCCTCCTTGGGAAGGTTGCTGTTCTGCTTGTGCCGTCGTCAATTCCTG
>NW_010518524.1:7479-24123 GCF_000687285.1 Phaethon lepturus
AACATGCGGCTCAGAGCTGGTGGCTGACCAAGAGCACAGCTTGCAGCAGCCTTCCTGCATGGTGGGCTTGGCGCAGCGTTCCTGCCTCTCTGTGGCCTCCTCTTTTCTCCCTGCCTTGCAGACCCCGAAGTCCCTATTTGGTATTTGCAGCCCTGTGGTCCGTGGGCTGCGGTCCCTCTCCTGGGTCCTGGGGCAGATGCTTTCCTCCCCTGATTCTTCATGAGTGCTGGGTCTGGGCTTGCAGCCTTTTGCCCCAGCGGACGTGCTCTGTGGATGGTGCTAGCCGCTGCCCTGCTCCCTGCGGCCCGCAGTGCTTTCTCACCTTCCCTGTAAATCCTGGGGTTGGGGTGTGGGGTGATTTGGGGGATGGCTGTTTGTAGAGTACCAAACAAGTCTTCCGTTTCTCCAGGTCCAGGCGTGCGGAAGAAAATCAAGGGCTCCAAAGATGGGAAGAAAAAGGGGAAGGGGAAAAAGATGGCAGGCTTGAAGTTCCGGTTTGGAGGAATCCCCAGCAAAAGGAAAAAGGGCTCCTCTGTAAGTGTGCACCGCCCTTTTCTGCATGCGGCCTTGGCTGCGGGGGCCGCAGCAGGGAAGTGCTGGGACAAGCCCTCCCCTAGAAGCCTGCCTCGTGTAGGAGTGTCACAACCTCGTTTGTGCCCCTCTGCACGGCGCCAGTCTCCCATCAGCACATTCATCCATCCTTTTGATGGAGATCTGTGTCCGGGATGAGATTTGTAAAGACCTTGTGCTGGGGCACGATTTCTGCTAAAAACCATATAATCACATTTACTTCCAGTGATGAGGTTGGTAATGCCATCATTTCAGATTTCATTTGCAAAGGAATTCTTCAGGGCTTGCACTCCAGGTGAACCATACATCAAAGAGAATTACCAAATGCTTTAGTTACGTCAGAATAGCCTGTCTCCTGGCACCTGTGATCCCGCGGCATAGCCCAGGGGCACCGGAGCTTCCCAGTAAGAGCGTGGCAGCGGGGCTTGACTGCAGTCTGTGTGCCGTGTTGTTAGCGCACAGATATCAAGCGTGTTTTAAAGAATAGCAAAAAGAAGAAATCTCTTCAATAACTGTTGAATAGGGCTGGAACTCTTGTAGGTCTTGATAATATCGCTCAAAGTCCCATTAGTTCACCCTTTTTAGAGCTCACTGACTTTCTAGCTCTAGTTCACGTAACGAATGATAAATAACTTTGTGCAGAGGTTGAAGCAAAAGGAGCAATCAGAGGCAGCTGCTCACTGCTGTGGTTTTTCAGTCGCACGTCACAGAAGATTAATCCTGTCTCCAGGTGCACTCTAGATCTGCGCACTCATGTTTCTGAAAGTTACGGAGCTTGGGCGTGCTCCTGCAGCTGGAGTGCTAAGCTCCCCGTCAATAGCATGTAAATCGGGGATTTGCGTGCGTAAGGCTCCAGCGCAAGAATTCAGTTGTGTTGTTACAGATGCCATTGAACGCCGGCCTGCTTAACTCCTTCAACGTTACAAGGAAGGTTAAGCGTGAATGCCTACGTGCATGCACACAGACAGGCTGACACAAGCTGAAACGGGTGTTGAGGGAGAGAGGGAGCCAGGTTTTGCCAGGCGGTGGGAGTAGGGGGTCGTCCCCCCATGTGTCTCCATTTTGGGTGTCTGTGCCCATGATAATGTCGCAGCAGCATGGGGTTGCAGCTGTCTGATGCCCGATGCCTATGAGATGCTGAGCCTTTCCCAACGTGCTTGGCCATCCACACCACGGGATATCTCCACGCTCTGGGAGATCTGTGGTGATCACAGGCTGCAGGGGAAACCCAGAGCCCACCTCTTGTCAGGGACGTGGCACGTTGATTTATGTATTTTAAATGCACTCTGAAGTTTGCTCAGTGATTGCACTTTGGTTCTGTGAACTGGACAAGCTGCCACTGTGCTGAGCAGTGCAAGGTGATTGCCTTCAGGCTGTAGTGATAGTCTGGATCTGTGCTGATTGATTGCCTGGCTGGGACGTCGATCTGATAGAGGAGACTTCCCTGCTTCCTAACGCCTTGTGACACCCTCCTGTGAACCCCGAATGTCGGTGCCAGCAGCGCGCTCGCCCTCCCACCATCCCTGCCACTTTGGCTACTCGATTCATGCGGGAAGGAGGGCAGCCCGAGGAGCTCGGCTGCTGGCCGATGATCCCACACGGGTTTATGTGGGGCTTTGGGGTTTGTTCTGCTGCAGAGTGGTGTTCTCTGGGAGTGACCACTGGGATGCCAGTGCTTGGATTGTGTGTGCTTTGGTTTTCCTCCCTGCAGAGTGAAGAGGAGGAACGGGAGGAATCCGACTTCGACAGTGCCAGCATCAACAGCTCCTCAGTGCGCTCCGAGTGCTCGGCTGGCCTGGGGAAGAGAGGGAAGAGGAGGAGAAAGAAAAAGAGGAGTAGGCCATCCTTTGTACTCTGTTCCTGTTCTGTTTGGATTTCCCTTTTCAGAGGGTGCTTTCCTGGCCTTGGCAGCTCCAGGCTGTGTCCGGTGCTGGCTTGGTGGGAGAGGACGTGCTTGTCCTTGTCTCTGTGTGTGGAATGTGAGGTGCTTTCTGGTGTCCAGGCCTCGCTGCTGGTGGACTCGTTCCCGCAAGAAAGCAGCGAGTGGATCCCACTGCGGGGTGCTGGCTCGCTCTTACAGTGCCGGTGGCGGCAGAGCAGGCCAGCAGCAGGGCTTTTCCGTCGATCTGCAGTCAGCTTTCCCTCCTGGCCTCTCTCCAGCCATCAGCCACTGCCTGGGGCTCCTCTCCCCTTGAGCCAGCTCTGTGTTGCCGCTCGGAGTTGCTTCGGGAGAGCCGTGGTTGCGGTGCTCTGCCCTGCCGTGGCTTGCAAAGCCTTCCTGCTCGCAGCCCCCTGCCTGTGCTTTGAGCACCGGGGCGCATCACGGGCAGTGTGGGCAGCTGGCACCCTGCCTGCATATGTGATCCTGTCGGGATTTTTCCCGTAGCAGTGAAGTTCCAAAATTTGTGGGGCTTTCAGGGAAGCGGTTTTCTGAGGAGCAACCCCGGGAGAGACATGGCTTGTGGCAAGCTCCCAGTGGGAGTAGGGCAGGCTGTGGGCAAGAACGTGTTAAGACAAGGGACTTTTTGTTTGCGTGAGGGGTGCAATCAGGCAGTGGCAGATCTGTGGTAGCGATGTAGGAAGAGGGAGGCATGTGAACAGCGGCGAAGAGCATCTGTCGGGGTCTCCCAGTGGCTGCGTGGCCACTTCATGTGCATGTTCCTTCATCCCTTTCCTGGTGGAAGGCTGCGGGTGGATTCTGTGTGATGGCATCTCCATCCCCACACTGCCGTGGAGAGCAACCCCCCTGTGCCGAGCTGCCCTAAGCCCTGCTCCAGCCCAGAGTGCTGACAGGGACTGCCGGGGCCCGTTGCTGCACTGCCCGGCTTCCCACGCTGTCTCTGCCTCCTGCGCTGCAGCAGGACGCGTGCTGCCTTTCTGCCTTGTGTCCTCATTCGGGACGAGGTGCTTCAGATCCAGGTGCATTCTTTGGCTTCTTAGCTTTGCCGATGGGTTTTTGCTTCTAAGAAGTGGAAGGGTGGCTTCTGGGCTGGAGGACAGTTGGGGCATGATGCTGGCCAGCCTCCCTGTCGGTCTGTGAGGCAGGGCTGGCCAGCTGGTTCCGCGTCTTGCGTGTAAAGGGTGTCGTTTTGCCTTGTGGCTTGTCACTGCACGAGGGCCCTCGTGCTGGAGCTAGGCAGCTCCTGCCGCGTGCCGGATGAGCGGAAGGTCGGAAGTCCGTGCTGGCAGTTTGTGGCAGAGCTGGGAATTGAGACAAGCCGTGCTAGTGTTTGCAAGGCTTTGTCCCTCCCTTCCTCTTGCTGTCTGTGCAGAGTTGAGCGAGCTCCTGCCTCCGCGCCAGTGAGCACCCAGGAAGAGCAGAGTAGTCCCAGGAGAGGAGTCGTCCTCCTCCTCCTCGGCCGTGTCACCCTTGCATGGTGCGTCTGCAGTTGATGGCGCCGGGACCCGGGGAGGTTTCTCTGACTGGCCTCCCTTGCAACCTCTCCAGGTTCTGGCATTCTCCATTGAGAGCCTGAAGGAACCAAAGGATGATACAGTGTGGAGAGAGAAAGAGAGACAGAGGTGAGATGATGCTGTGTGCAAAGATGGACTGTGGTGCTGAGGGACAGAGAGGTAGGGGGACGTAACAGGAGGGGTCCGAGGCGAAATGTTTTCCTTATTTCCTTAACTGTATCGTAGAGGAGCAAGCGTCCCATTCCCTCCCGGGAGAGCAGGCAGCTCTGCTGTCCCTCTAACTGTACGCCTGTCCCTTGCTTGCAGTCGAAGAAGGGGACGGGTACGAGACGGACCACCAGGACTACTGCGAGGTGTGCCAGCAGGGAGGGGAGATCATCCTGTGCGACACTTGTCCTCGCGCCTACCACCTCGTCTGCCTGGACCCTGAGCTGGAGAAGGCCCCTGAGGGCAAGTGGAGCTGCCCCCACTGTGTGAGTGGGGTCGGGGCCCTGTGGGTGCGGGCGGGCGGCCGGCAGAAACCCTCAGCGTTACGCTGGTTGTGCTTCCCCAGGAGAAGGAGGGCATCCAGTGGGAGCCGAAGGAGGAGGAGGAGGAAGAGGAGGAAGGTGGGGAGGAAGAGGAGGATGACCACATGGAGTTCTGCCGGGTCTGTAAGGATGGAGGGGAGCTGCTGTGCTGCGACACCTGCCCGTCCTCGTACCACCTCCACTGCCTGAACCCACCGCTGCCAGAAATACCAAATGGTGAATGGCTCTGCCCTCGCTGTACAGTGAGTGTTACCAGCATTCCTCACTCCGTCCCTGTTCCCGCACCCGCCTGGCCTGGGAGCAGGTCTCCTGGCTGCTGCCGCCCCTCACACCGTCTCCCCGAGCCCTGCCACAGCCCCCTTCCCTGGAGGACCATCGCTGCGGGTCGCCTGTACCCAGGGGCCCTGGACGGCTCTGCTGTCTGCACAGTCTTCCTTGGGGATTGCCGGCCGGCGGCTTGCCTGCCAGTTTGTAGATGGGATGTCAAGCCCCATTTGATGTGTGGCATGTCTAGAGGGGCCTTTGTTGCCCGGTGACAAGGCCTGTCCCTGCAGGGGACACAGCACTGTCACGGACACTTCTCGGGCACACCTGCGCTGGCCAGCCTGTGCCCGCCCTGCGCGCCCTCACCGCCTCCTTGCTGTCTGCCCCATTAGAAATAGCAAATGTAGCTCTCCCTGGCACCTGGGCAGTGCTCTGCTTGTGCCTGGGGACAGTGGTGCTGGCAGCAGCCCCCCGATAGGCGCAGGCAGGGTCTGGGACTGTTCAGGTCACCCGGTTTGCCATGCTTGGCTCCCCAGGGCTGGGGGTGAATCCACGGTCGCTCTCAACCCTGGGCTTTCCCTCTGGCAGCAGCTGTTGGCACAGGCTGTGCCGGCGTGTTCCCCAGAGCCCTGGCCATGCTCTCCCTGCCGTGTCTGGACGGCTGCTGTCTGCTCGTCATTGCGAGACTGTTTCTGCCCTCTGGGTCTGCCCTCCTCCCCATGGCCCCTGACAGGGGCTCACCTTAAACTCTGTGCTCTTGCCTGTTTGC
Source organism: Phaethon lepturus (assembly GCF_000687285.1). NCBI lineage: Eukaryota > Metazoa > Chordata > Aves > Phaethontiformes > Phaethontidae > Phaethon > Phaethon lepturus. The sequence goes on from NW_010518524.1 coordinate 13,027, forward strand.
TTTTGTATCCCCAGTGCCCCCCCTTGAAGGGCAAAGTTCAACGCATCCTGCACTGGGTTTGGAAGGAGCCTCCGGCCACCCCGCTCCCGCCCGTGCTGCCCGCTCCAGATGCGGAGCTGCCTCTTCCCCCGCCGAAGGGGCTGGAGGGGATCCCGGAGCGCGAGTTCTTCGTGAAGTGGGCAGGCCTCTCCTACTGGCACTGCTCCTGGGTCAAAGAGCTGCAGGTGAGCCAGCGTGGCCATGGCGTGCCCCTGCCTGGCCTGCTGCCCCGCCACCCACAGGCTGACCACAGTTCCCTCCTGCCGCAGCTGGAGCTCTACCACACCGTGATGTACCGCAACTACCAGCGGAAGAATGACATGGACGAGCCGCCGGCCTTCGACTACGGCTCTGGGGATGAGGACAGCCAGAGGGAGAAGCGGAAGAGCAAAGACCCGCAGTATGCCAAGATGGAGGAGAGGTTCTACCGCTACGGCATCAAGCCCGAGTGGATGATGATTCACCGCATCCTGAACCACAGGTGAGGAGCCGCGTGTGTGGGGGTGCGTCAATGGGCCACGGAAAGGCGCATGCCAGGGTGCCTGAGCCCCTGGTAGTGCTGGCGCTGAGCAATGCCATTGCAAACTGCGGAGGGAAACGGCAAGGATGAGCCCTGCTGCACTCACCGGGACCGCTGCGAGTTCTGCAGATGAAACTTTGAGCAGCAGGTCTGTGCCCTCTGTGGGTTTTCCCTTCCTGCGCAGCTCTCACATGGATGGTTTATGCTGTTAGCTGAGCCTCTGGGACTGCCTGCTGTGGGATTTCTGTGCTTGGCTGAGTTCTTACCCGCGGGGCCGGGAACTTCTTGCTGTCCTCTGCAAAGCCAAAATCTCAGGCTGGCTTGTTTTGAGGTCTCTGTCACCGTGGAGGCTTGCTCCTGAAGCAAAGCCCAGGCCAGAAGTGAATCGATGTCTGTCGTCATTTAACCCCAGCTGGCAACTAAGCACTACAGCTGCTCACTCACTCCCCCCAGGGTGGGAGAGAATCAGAAGAGTAAAAGTGAGAAAACTCATGGATTGAGACAGTTTAATAGGCAAAGCCAAAGCTGTGCATGCAAGCAAAGCCAAACAAGGAATTCACTCACCACTTCCCGTCGGCCATCTCGGGACAGCAGGGCTCCATCACGCGTAGCAGTTACTTGGGAAGACAAATGCCATCACTCCAAATGTACCCCCCCTTTCCTCCTCCTTCCCCCAGCTTTATATGCTGAGCCTGATGCCGTATGGTACGGGATATCCCTGAGGTCAGTGGGGTCAGCTGTCTCGGGCTGTGCCCCCTCCCAGCTTCCTGTGCTCCCCAGCCTCCTCACTGGTGGGGTGGGTGAGAAGTAGAAAAGGCCTTGACTGTGTGTGAGCACTGCTCAGTAGTAATGAAAACATCCCTGTGCTATCAATGCTGTTTTCAGCTCAAATCCAAGACAGAGCCCCACACTAGCTACTGTGAAGAAAATTAACTCTATCCCAGCCAAAACCAGCACAGTGCCTTATTTTCCTCTGTGCTATGTTGTATGTTAAAAATAGAGATGGTAAGTCTTCCTAAAGGTGGCTGCACAGAGTTGTTCCACTCTTCGCAGGCGTATTGTCTGGGTGCCTGTTACAGCCTAATCATTCCGCAGATTTCTGCTGCAGCCGGTGATGGGTCTGGCTTCCATCGATTGTGCCCTGTGGCTGCGGCTGCTCACCTAAACTGCTTTGGAACAGCAGCTCATTTCCCTATAAGTCAGTGGTTCCTCTCAAGCCAGGAGGCCCCTCTGCACCCATGTCAAGTGTGGGGCACCAGCGGGGGTTTGGGTATTGCTATAGCCCGAGCGCTGCATTGTTCCCACTTAACGTCCCTTGAAGCTGCTGGGGACGGTGCCCAAGGAGAGGAGCTTGAGCAGGTGCCTGGCTCTCTTACGAAGCCTTGACATTGGCGCTTCTTTCCTGTGGAAGAAATTTCCTGCATAGGAGGTATGCTGTGCAGATGGTTTTTTACATCGAGTGGCTAGAGACACTTTTTTGTGGCATTTCTGTTTCAGGTGGCCACTTGAAGTTTCAAGTGACAACTCTGCTTGAAGGCTGCTAGGCAGAAAATAAGTGAAGTTGCTTGGCTAATTTTCACGTGAGCTTTACAAGTCGTTTCTAATAAGGCAAGGGTTTTTTCCCCGTAGGCATGTAACCAGACTCGATACTGTGTTTTTTCATTTTTCAGTGTAAGCAAATCTTCATAGAGCAGTGAACGGTGCAGGAGAAAGAGGGTGAGCACTGGTACTCATCCAGTCCTGGCAAAACAGGACTACAAGGTTGTTCAGTGGAGTGGAAGAGCAGCCTTTAAAGCTCAGCGGTTTAACACATGCAGCAGACCAAGAGGCATTTCTGCCAGCAAGTGTCGATACTTTCTGTATGTTTTTCTAGCTCTGCTTGGATGTCGTGGTCTGTAGGTAAAAGCAGAGGGTGCAGCATCCAGGTTCACGGAAGCAGGGTTGGGCTAGCTGCTTCCCAGGGGTCGAGTGGTGTTTCACCGGCTTTTCGTGCCCTGCCTTACAGCTTTGATAAAAAGGGAGACATCCATTACCTGATCAAGTGGAAAGACCTGCCCTACGACCAGTGCACCTGGGAGATCGATGAGATAGACATCCCGTACTACGAAAACCTCAAACACCTCTACTGGAACCACAGGTACGTGCCAGGCCGGTGGTGGGACCGCAGCTGGGCTGCCGCAGCCCGGGAGAGCCAGGCAGAGCTGGGGCAGCCTGCGCAGGCACTTGGGATGGCCCTTTGGAACATGCTGGCACTGCCCGCTGGGACCTCCCTTCAGAGAGCAGCGTCCGAGCGCTTTTGGAATGCTGGGCCTCCCGAAACGCTTTTTTGTTTCTTTCAGGGCTGCTGGAAAACCCTGCCTCCCTGCTATTTTCCAGCCTTTGCTCCCCTTCCCCTGCGTTTATACTGCCGTAATGTTCATGGTCTTGCTGTGCTTCAGGGCGGCTCCATGGCACTGCTGCCTGTCTTTTTTGGGGAAAACCACAATGTTCTGATGAGATTGCTATTCTTCATTTTGGATGGTGTTGTGTGGACCGTTGGGAGGGGAAAATGAATGTTCCATGAGTGCCTGTGCTAACTGGGCCAGAAGAGAGATCCTGCAAAAAAAAAGACAGGGGAGTCTGAGTGGCGTTTCTGCCCTGGGCTTGGGGGCTGGGAGAGGAATGCCTGCCGGCCTTTTCCTGATGTGCCCTGGCTGTTGCAGGGAACTGATGCTGGGGGAGGACACGCGCCCTCTGAAGAAGCTGAACAAGAAGGGGAAAAAGCTGAAGGAGGAGAAGCTGGAAAAGCCTCCAGAAACGCCTCTTGTGGATGTGAGTCGGAATGGTGGGGGCAGCGCCGACGGCGTGTGAGCCCAGGGAGAGGGAGGGCTGTCTGACCCCCATCCTGTTACATGTTTCTCCTCCTTCCTGCGTCTTTTTGTTCAGAGCTCTGGGGTGGCTGTGCTGGGGACTGTGTCTGCGGCTCTTTTGGGGCCATTCTATGTCATGAGGCTAAAGAGGGATTTGCTTGCTGCAGAGAAGGGGAGTTGGTTCTTATTGCTTTGCATCGTGTGTCTCTCTTTTCAGCCTACAGTGAAATTTGACAAGCAGCCATGGTACATCGATGCCACAGGAGGCACGCTCCATCCTTACCAGCTGGAAGGGCTAAACTGGCTGAGGTTTTCCTGGGCCCAAGGGACGGATACAATCCTGGCTGACGAGATGGGGCTGGGGAAGACGGTGCAGACTATTGTGTTCTTGTATTCCCTGTACAAGGAGGTGAGCGGAGCATCCAGCAGTCCCTGGGGTGGCTGAGACCTGCTTGGCACGGGGTGAACAGCTTGGACTTTGTCTCCCTGAGCAGGGTCACTCGAAAGGGCCATATCTGGTCAGTGCCCCTCTCTCCACCATCATCAACTGGGAGCGCGAGTTTGAGATGTGGGCGCCCGACTTCTATGTCGTGACCTACACGGGAGACAAAGAAAGCCGTTCGGTCATCCGGGAAAATGAGTTTTCTTTTGAAGACAATGCCATCCGGAGTGGAAAGAAGGTCTTTCGGATGAAGGTGGGAGCTAAGTCTGTGCCCTACCCAGTACTTTAACTGTCAGTGAGAAGGAGAGCGAGCAGAATTTGACCTGGAGAGGGAGATTGGCTAGATCCCTAAGCAACTGTTTTCCGAAGAGAGCAGCTGGCTCTGTTTACAAATGCAGGAGATTTGTGATGAACTTTAAAGATTTCTGCCAGACCCTTTTCTGTTTCTGTAGTCCCCTACTCGGTTCCAATGTTCCAATGGGTATAGATTTTCTGCTGCCATGACTCCCACCTTGGCCCGGGCGCTGCATGGTGCAGTGCAGGCAGCCCCCCCCTTTTCTCCTTGGGTCACGTGCAGCAGCAGCAGCAATGGTTGAGGCCATCCCACTCCCTGCTCTCTTATCGTGGCTTTTCTCTCTCTCTGCTCCTCCAGAAGGAAGCCCAGATCAAGTTCCATGTCCTGCTCACCTCCTATGAGCTGATCACTATTGACCAGGCGGTGCTGGGCTCCATAGAATGGGCCTGTCTGGTGGTGGACGAAGCACACAGGCTGAAGAACAACCAGTCCAAAGTAGGTAGCAGACGTTTGTGAGTGATTTTTGCGGTGCAGCCGGTGCCACGAAGGTACAACACCCCAGCACTGGGGGTCTGCTGCTCTGTGCTTTCCTCCCTTGGAGTAGAAGGATGTCCTCACCTTGCACAGGCTCTGCCTGGGACCTGTGTTGTGGTAGATTTGCTCTCTTTAATATCCTCTGGCATTAAAAGTCCTTCAGCAGTGGAAGAGGTGTCAGCCTGGCTGCCTGTGTGGCAGCCTGACAGTCCTTCGATGGACTGTCCTGGAAGGGAATCAATCCCTGTCCTTCCTCTGCCCTTTACCTGAGGCTACATGCAGTCTCTGGCCCCTGGGACCTTCACACAGTCCCCAGCGCAGGAGCAGGCAGGCGCTGTGACCCGAGGACGTTCAGGATTGCCGCCTGTGCTCGATGGGGATGGCTCGGAGCAGGACGTGCGAGTTGCGGTCTGCTCTGCGTGCCTGGTGCGGGGGAGAGGTCACTGCTGAGTCTCTGTGTGTGCAATCTGCAGAGTCCCCAGATGGCTGATGGGCTCCTCTGAGCTCTTTTCACTTAACCTCATTTGTTTCCCCAGTTCTTTAGAGTATTAAATAGCTACAAGATTGATTACAAGCTGCTGCTTACTGGGACTCCACTCCAGAACAACTTGGAGGAGCTCTTCCACCTGCTCAATTTCCTGACTCCCGAGAGGTTTAAGTAAGTTGCCCTAGTTGCCCTCCTCCCCGAAAAGGGAGAGCGGGTGGGCTGTGGTCTCTTGCCGGCCAGCGGAGTGGCTCAGCAGAGGTTTTCCAGTTCCCTGGGGCTCCTGTCTGTGGGGGTGCCTGGATCCAGTTACTCCTGTGCCGCTGTCACCGATCTGCGCCAGCGGGCAGGTGGCAAAGCGCATCACCCCCGTGGTCTGTCGTAACGGCTACACACAACGCACGTTTTTGTGCAACCCCAGATTTATTCCCGTGGGCTGCTACTTTTTGGGTCCTCTGGGTAGCTCTCACCTTGCTGTCGGTCAGGAGACTTCTGAGTGAGCAACTGGGACCTGCCTTCTCTTCTCTCTCTCTGAGGAGAGAGAGGCACTTTGAGGAACTTGTTCAGACCACTTGTATTAGTGCATTTACTGCAGATTTCCCCTCAGCCATCAGTGTGGCTCCTTGGTCTGGCTTTTGATCTGCTCAGACACAGGCACAGGATCATGACCTCATCGTATACCATGAGAGCTCTGCCCTTGTTTTTAAGTCTTAAAGCAGCAGGTTTCTTTGCGCTCACGTGTCCCGTTATTGCTCAGCGCTCTGTGGTTTTGGCTGCCTTCGCAGTAACCTGGAGGGGTTCCTGGAGGAGTTTGCAGACATCTCCAAGGAGGACCAGATCAAAAAGCTCCATGATCTGCTGGGTCCCCACATGCTGCGGCGGCTCAAGGCAGACGTGTTTAAGAACATGCCGGCCAAGACGGAGCTGATTGTGAGAGTGGAACTGAGCCAGATGCAGAAGTGAGTAATGGCAGCGCGACTCCCCCGGGGTGGCTGGCTTCCCTCACCTCGCCTCATCTGCAGCACGGCGGGGCGTCCCTGGGGTTCGGCAGGTCAGAGCCGCCCTGCTGTCCTCAGGCCTGCTGCGGGAAGAGCTGGAGCGCTTCATGCCTCACTGGGGAGTGCGTTCAGCCTGGTTAAACCGGGCTCTGTGCAGCCCTGGCTGCAAGCCTGTCAGCGTGGCTCTGCTCATTCTGGGGGGCACAGAGGAAACACTGAGGCTGAACCCCCTTCTCCTCCTGTTCTCGGCACCAGCGCACCAGCCTGTGCTGCTGGCTTGCCTGGTGTTTGTCTGGAGCATCACTGCTGCCCCGGGGTATGCTCGCACAGCTCTGGTTTGGGCTGACTTGCTTGGCTTCAGTGGCATCTTCTGCAGAGTTTGTGGACTTTCAGGAAGGGCGCATCGCTTCCTCCTGGCGCGGTGGAGCAAGGCTGGGCTAATGCCCAGCAGCAGGGAGCGTTCCTGGCCACTGTGCCCCTGAGCCCGTCCTGCTTACAGGGGCTGCAATGTCCACAGAGCAATCTAATTGACCTGGCCCCAGGCTGAGGGCATGGAACTGTCACTTTTAAAGACGTCCAAATGTCCATTTTGAAGTGACGCGAGAGGGGTTTAATTCAGTGCCATCCTGTTTGTGCCAGTCCCGCATCTGGCCAAATTAACAAGGGTGTCTGTCCCATCCCTATTCCTGCAGGAAGTACTACAAGTTCATACTGACAAGGAATTTCGAAGCCCTGAATTCGAAAGGTGGCGGGAACCAGGTCTCGCTGCTCAACATCATGATGGACCTGAAGAAGTGTTGTAATCACCCGTACCTCTTCCCTGTGGCGGCGGTGGTATGTAGCTGTGTTTGCACTGTGGAGACGTTTCTCAGAATATTGTGTGTGAGCCATTGCTGGGGGCGGTTTCCATGCTCTCGCTCTGGTTCATTCTGTGGGTTTTCATGCAAGTGGTTTTTTACAAGGATTTTGTCTTTGAAATGCGTGTGAATTTCTCTGTGAAGTTAAGTGAGTGTTGTCCTCGAAGAGGCCAACCAGGATGCCTTCGCAGGAGGCCCCGGTTCTGCCCAATGGATCCTACGATGGGAATTCTTTGGTCAAATCTTCTGGGAAACTGATGCTGCTCCAAAAGATGCTGAAGAAGTTGCGGGATGGGGGTCACAGAGTTCTGATCTTCTCCCAGGTAAGCATAGGGAAGTATTAATAATAAATATGTTTTTAAAGGAACTTTTTTTGTTCTGTACGAGAATTTTGTGCTAGGAACAGATAGAGGTAGGTGGAAGAGCTGGTGACAGCTTGTCCCCCAGATAGCGTGGCAGCTGTGGCAGTTGCGATGGATGGACCGTGTCCCAGCTCTTTCCTGAGGGAGTGCCTGTAGTGTTTAAAGCCTCTTTTTATCTATGGATAAAGAGGAGATAATAGTAATATTGCTCCCCTTGGGGAGGGCTGTTCAGACACGATTCCCTCTTGCTCGCAAAGCTGCCCCTGGAAGACGAGACGTGAGTGTCGTTCCTCTGGCAGTTGCCTGTTGGCTGTACTCTGCCGTTGGCGGTGCCGCCACCACCTTGGCCTCTGGGCTGCGGGCACAGGCACGGCCGGGGGAGGCAGGGAGCCGGGCCGTGCAGAGCCGCTCGTGCCAGGGTTGCCTTGCCCTGCAGATGACGAAGATGCTGGACTTGCTGGAGGATTTCCTGGAGTACGAAGGCTACAAGTACGAGCGGATAGATGGGGGCATCACTGGCGGCCTGCGCCAAGAGGCCATAGACAGGTTTAACGGTACTCGTGTTTCTGCCTCGCTGAGGGGAGGGCACGGGGTGGATTTGCAGCACGCAGCCAGCAGCGGGGTCGGCTGGCTGCGCCCGAGAGCCCCAGCTCGCCCGCAGGATGGGCGATGTGGGGTTGCCTGCACGTCGGTTGTGCTGTGCTGGCAGATCCAGCTTCCTGTGGCACAGTGGGGGCTGCTCGTACCACGTTGTTAGGCCCTCGAGTTGTGTCCCACAATGAACCCTGCGCATGCCAATGGCAGGCTGCTTAGTTTGAGGGACTCCAGCATTCCCCTTCAAGGCCTCGGTAGACGGCAGAGCTTCCCCTTCAGCTCTGGAGTTGCATTTTCTCCAGTAACGGGTTCCCAGGGGACGATGTATTTTAACTCCTTGCCTTCTGGGCCCGTTGCTTATTGTCTTAGACTGACGGTTCCCACTGTTCTATACCTAACGCGTAGTACCGCGCCTTTCTGTATAAGCCGTGCACCTTTCTATCTCACTGTTTGCCACCTCTGGGTTTGTCTTTCTCAGCTCCTGGTGCTCAGCAGTTCTGCTTTCTCCTCTCTACCCGCGCCGGCGGTCTGGGCATAAACCTTGCTACGGCCGACACAGTCATTATTTATGATTCTGACTGGAATCCCCACAATGACATCCAGGTTTCTGACTTTTCCTTTTCCTTCCCGTATAGTAAGTACCTCTGTGGCTCTGCCCTCTGTTTGCACGTTGCACAGAGAGGTCGGTCTCCTCTCTTGAGAGTGGCCAACCCTTTCTGCAGGATTTACGGGGCGCATTTCTGCTCAGGACCTCCCTTCCTGCTTCCACCAGCCTCGCCCTGGCCTGTCCATGGCAGGGGAGAGACCTGGCGCGTAAAACTGGCTCTCTTCCGCGGGCTTCTTGCTTTCGCCTGCTGCTCATTAGCAAACAGGTGTACCCCCCCTCTTTTGGGGAGGTTCCGCTTGTGTTTCCAAAAGCCCAGGGCGGACCCTAACTAAGGACTGACCACCAACAGGAAATGGCAGCTGGAGCGGGCGAGCGGCCACTGCCTCAGAAAGGAATGGAAAAGCAAAGAGAAAGGCCTATCCCTCCCATTCTCCCCGGCCAGGAGACTGTCCTCTCCAAAGCTGCGCCCGCTGTTGCCATCCGTTGGTGCCAGCGTTCCCTTTCCCTGGGTCCTAGGCGAGAGGATGTGCTGACGTGGGGCTTGAAGAAGCGGTGTGGGCCTGGTGAATCCACGGCTGGAGGGTTCCTAGGAGGAACGCGTCCTTGCTGCCTGCCTTCGGACCCTTCAGTTAGGGGCCCATGTGGGGAAGCTGGCTTGTCTGCAGTCAGCCGAGGGGGCCGGCGCAGTCAGGTTGGCTCTGAGGAGCCGCTCCCGCTCCACCGCCCCAAAGCAGCCTTGAATGCCGAATTCAGCCTTGCCCTCGCGGTGCCTTTGTGCAGCCTGGAGGGGTGAGAAGCTCGGGCCCTGCGTGGCACGGTGCTGCCTGTGACAGCTTTGTTCTCTGCCCGCAGGCGTTCAGCAGAGCTCACCGCATTGGGCAGAACAGGAAGGTGATGATCTACCGCTTTGTGACCAGAGCCTCCGTTGAAGAGCGCATCACCCAGGTGGCCAAAAGGAAGATGATGCTCACCCACCTGGTGGTCCGCCCGGGGCTGGGCTCCAAGTCGGGCTCCATGACCAAGCAAGAGCTGGACGACATCCTCAAGTTTGGGACGGAAGAGCTCTTCAAGGATGATGTGGAAGGTGAGGTCAGGAAGGCGCTGGGGATGCTCTGTGCGAGGCGGGGCCCTGTCCGAGCTGCTGGGACTCCTTCTCCTCTTCTCCCGCCTGCAGGCATGGTGTCTCAGGGGCAGCGGATCGCTATGCCCGATGCTGTCACCCCTTTCTCTGACACCCTGTCGATCAAAGGGGGTGCAGTGACTCCTGGCATGAAAAAAAAGCATGGCGGCACCCCACCAGGTGTGTAGCCCTCCTTGGTGGAGCGACCTGACCTCCTCCCTGGCCCTGCACCCAGGCTGAACTCGCCTGAGAGCGAGCTGTCTCTGGCACGATGGTTTGCGCTTCCACCCCCCTCGCTTTGCTCTCCAGGTGACAATAAGGATGTGGATGACAGCAGCGTGATCCACTACGATGACGCTGCCATCTCTAAGCTTCTGGACCGAAACCAGGATGCGACTGATGACACGGAGCTGCAGAACATGAACGAGTATCTCAGCTCCTTTAAAGTGGCCCAGTATGTTGTGAGAGAAGAGGACGGTGTGGTAATGTGACCAGTATCATGTCTTACAATCGCACCTCTTTGTACGTCCCTCTGTGTTTCTTCCACTCCCTTTCCTGTTCTGGCGAGCGTTTTGGCATGGGGCACGCCTCCCTGCTCTCTGTCTGTGACTGTTGTAGATTGTTCCAGGTCTGGGGGTCCCAGGGCTGGTGAGACTGGCCGCAGGCAGAGGAAGCACAGTTGCCTTTGTCCCGTGCAACCCACGGCGCAAGCCGGGCTCTGTCCCTGCTGGCACAGGACCTCCTTTCGGTCAAAGCATCCATAGGCGCTTCTGTCCTTCAGAAGGCCCTTCCCCAGCAGAGCGGGAATGGGCACGGGCATGGTGCTGCTTATGTACCACACTGCTGTCATTTATTTTCCCAGTAGCGGACTGACTTATTTCCTTGGTCTGTTGATGAAGCTGAGGGTAGGCTGCTATTCTGGGAAGCCTCTGCGGATCTGTAGCTTTTCCCTCGATACGAGCGTGGGCACTGCGGGACGGGATGGCTGGCAGTGTTCGGAGGAGCTCTTTCTGGGTGGGAGATTGTCTCAGCCCTTTGACAACCTTGCACTGAGGTCAGCACGTCTGGGCAAAGACCAAGGAGCCAAATTCCAGCCAGTGGCTCAGTGCGCTCCATCCCTCTCTGGAGTGCAGTTAGAGGACAGGCAGTGGGGCAATGAGGGCCAGTCTGCGGCTGCCTGATCTCAAGTCTCTTGTCTCCTGCTTTGCAGGAGGAGGTGGAACGTGAGATCATCAAGCAGGAGGAGAATGTGGACCCTGACTACTGGGAGAAGCTGCTGCGGCACCACTATGAGCAGCAGCAGGAAGATCTGGCCAGGAACTTGGGGAAAGGGAAGAGAATCCGCAAGCAGGTCAACTACAATGACGCCTCGCAGGAGGACCAAGGTACGGCTGGA
>NW_010518524.1:24154-25378 GCF_000687285.1 Phaethon lepturus
TGCAGCCGCTCGGCTCCTGGCTGGGCTTGGGGCGGGCAGTGGGCCCTGCGGACTGGCTCTGAAAAGCTGCGCAAACAGGTTCCCTGAAGGACCTATTGGCCAAGTCGTTTCTTGGTGTTTCTCTGCAGTTTGGTAGACCAGGTGGCTCTGTAGGCTTTTTTCTTTAGGCTCTTCCCAGATTCCTAAACTTTCCAGGACAGAGATTCTTCAAAAATTTTTTCTTTTTTTTTTCTTGGTCTGTAAACTCCCGTTTTGCCAGAAGACTTGAGGAGAAACATGGCTGTGGGCAAAATACTTCAAATTGTTTTTTTTCTGTATAGGAGAGTACTGATTTTAGAAAACCTGAGAGTGTGATTTCCTGCTTGTTGTGTCCTCCTCTCTTGCCGCCTGCAGCGGGTGCCAGCCGCATCTGCAGGCAGGCTCTCGCCGGTCCTGCGTGTCCCTCCTGGCCAGGGTCCCACTGCTTGGGCACTCTTCTAACCTGGCCTCCCTTGCGGTCTGCAGAGTGGCAGGACGAGCTCTCTGACAACCAGTCGGAGTACTCCATTGGCTCTGAGGATGAGGATGAAGACTTTGAAGAGAGGCCAGAAGGTCAGAGTGAGTTAATGTGTTTGATACTCCACGGGATTTTGCTCTGCGGGAAGCCCCTGGCACTCAGGCGCAGCAGAAACGTCTGGGTTGGAGGGATGGCGTGCTTCTGGGCCTCCGTTCAGGGGGAGGTATCCCCACTTGCCTGCCAGGTGAGCAGATTCCCAGGGTGGGGAAGGCATCCGGCTGTTTCCTTCACTGGCTCCTGCAGGACCTTGGTCTGGTCCTTGCGGTGGAAGGATGGGGGCCGCAGGAGGGACAGGCCTGGTAAGGGCAGAGGAGTGCCCCGGCTCGGAGAGGCCAGCAGGAGGGGTGGAAGGGACTCTGTAGCCCGGGCTGCTGCTCTGCCCGGGTCCTGCTCCCGTCGGGAGGGCATGCGGGAAGCTCGGGGCTCGCGAGCACTTTGGCTGTCCTTCCTCGCTGCCTGGGCGCATCCATCACCGAGGCCGCTTGACTCCAGGTGGCAGAAGACAATCCCGGAGGCAGCTGAAGAGCGACCGGGACAAGCCTCTCCCGCCTTTGCTGGCAAGAGTTGGGGGCAATATCGAGGTGAGTGTCGGCCTCAGCCAGAGCCCGACTGGGGCAGCTGGGCCAGGGCTGCCCTGGGCTTGCGGGCTGGACTACTCCATGCTGAGA
>NW_010518524.1:25486-28130 GCF_000687285.1 Phaethon lepturus
GCATGCCTGTAACAGCCGCAAGGCTGTGAGGTGTGCCACGTGCTTCCGAGACCCTGTTGCGATCCCAGCAACACCTCTGCTCCCTGCAGGTTCTCGGCTTCAATGCCCGCCAGCGCAAGGCTTTCCTGAACGCTATCATGCGCTGGGGCATGCCACCCCAGGACGCCTTCAACTCTCACTGGCTGGTCCGGGATCTGCGAGGGAAGAGTGAGAAGGAGTTCAGGTATGAGGGGCCCGGGCAGGGGGCGGGGGTCTGTTCTGGGCTCTGGTCGATCACGGCGAGCGCTTCGCTGGCGCCTTCAGGATGAACTCTGATCACCCTCCTGTCTTGCCGTGTCTCCATCTTGGCCGTGCTGCCCCGGGCAAGGCAGAGGCTGCGCTGCCACAAAGCCAGCTGGGCAGCAGTAGCCCAAGTGCCTGCACACCCTCCCCGCGGTTTCTTTGTGGGGAGGCAATGCCTCTTCTGTTGAGAGGGCTGCTGTTCTCTTTATGATAGGCTAAATCTTAGCCTGGGCATCAGACTCTGCCCTCGCCCACGGGTGAAAGCGGATGGTGTGGGTGCTTGGCTCAGCAGAGAGTCGGTGGGCGAGCTGGCCTGAGGTCTGGCTTTCCTTCCGCAGGGCGTACGTCTCTCTCTTCATGAGACATTTGTGTGAACCTGGGGCGGATGGTGCCGAAACCTTTGCGGATGGTGTTCCCCGGGAAGGGCTGTCACGCCAGCATGTGCTGACTCGGATAGGAGTCATGTCACTAGTAAGGAAGAAGGTGAGTGAGCAAAATTTTTAGATGTGCCCTTTCAGGTCCGTTCTGGAGACTTGTGGCTTTCATTGGCCGCTGAATGCCTCTCGCCAGAGATCCCCTGCTGAATCTCCCAGGCGCTGTGCACGTCCATTTTTGTCATAAATGTATAGGTGACGGTAATGCAAACCGCCTTTCAAACCCTGCCGCTCTTTTCCCTGGGGGGACGTAGGAGGAGCAGGTATTTAATAGTCTGGCAAAAAAGAGAAGTTGAGTGGGACACTTGTGGGTCTCAGAGCTGTAGCATCAAATGTCTCTGGCAGGGTGGGTGGAGCGATTCCACCACTTCGTGAATCTGCAGTGAAGCAGCCTGAACGTGCCGGCTCTGCAGCACCGGGCTGGAAATGTCTGCGCTGTGTTTGACTCGATGGTATCTGTCTGCCCCAGGTCCAGGAGTTTGAGCACGTCAACGGGAAGTACAGCACCCCAGATCTGATTCTCGAGGGCCCGGAGAGCAAGAAGTCCAGTGAGATTGTGTCTTCAGGTCCCAACACCCCCATCCCAGCCAGCCCAGCACATATGCACACAGGACCTGTGGCCTTTGCAGGTAGGTGTGCCTACAGGCTGCCGGGGAATTGTGGCTGGGGTTTGGCTTGGGAAGGGAGATGGGCCAGGACACCAGAAGGTCTCACAGGTGTCTGCCTACCCTGGAAGCATGCGCGGCCTCCGGGGACCCCATTCAATAGCTTCCTTGCTTTGCTGTTGCTACAGACAAAATAGAAATGCAGCTCGGGTTCCAGGAGGAAAAGGACCCAGCAGAGCAGAAGTCCAGGAAGGTGTCTGACAGCCGGGTAGGCTGGTTTCTTTCAGCATCTCCTCTGGGAGGCCTTCTCCTGGCCTGCCCGGAAACTCGGAGTGCTCCCTGAGGAAGGGCCGAGGCTGGGCTGATCTGGTGTGGGCGCTTTATCTTAAGGTGCCTGCGAGTGTCGAGAGGGTGGAGAGCGAAGAGCACCCAGAAAGCTGCGACAGCAGGGAGCAGCCGAGAGGAGAGAAGCCAGAGGAGAGTGAAAAGGCTGAGCCTTCTCCTGAGCCCCTGGTGAAAGGCGAGTCCCTGTGGCTCGGATGAGCATGATCCCCATGCGTGGGCTCCCCTCTCGGCCATGGGTGGGTCTTCTGTGGGGCTGTGACATGCAGCAGCGGCATCGGTTTGTGCTGGAGAATTTCCACAGGTGAAGCTGTGTGGATGCTGGGGTGTGCACCCTACCAGTCTCAGATGCGCCGGCGCTCCTGACAGGCGAGCCTTCCCTCCGTGCTTGCACCTTGTTTGGGTCTTTCTCTTCTCCCCATCGCAGTGGGAAACCTGGATGTCATAAGGCCCTGTAGCAATTCCTGGAAAAACAACAGCTCCAGGTTGTAAATTACGAGAAGTGCTCAGTTTGGGAGGCGTTTTCTGTTCCTAGCAATGCCTTCCTCCAGATGTCTCAAGGCAGAGGGAAAACTAAATATGTTTTCTTGGTAAACCACAGAAGAATATTCTGTTAGAAGTTTTTCAAACGCCTGGAATGTACAAACAATATGATCACTTTACCCCTAAAGGGAGTCTGTCTGGACAAGTGAGTTGTTTCCTGAAGTGCATTTTGCGCGTCAAGCTTTTCTCATAGTCCTGTTCCCTTCTGCAGATGAGGGCGTTCAAGAGAAAGAGAAGCCTCTGGAGAACTCGGAGTTGAACAGCAGCCCAGGGAAGGGGGAGGACAAAGAAGTCAAACCAGGTGAGGTGTGAGGAGGCTTTGGGGTGAGAAGTGGTGTGAAGTGTGTCCGAAGCCAGGCCGGTGCCTGGCATGGAGGCGAGGGACCATGTCCGTAGGGTGATGGCAAGGACGACTGGCAGCAGCCGGGGGCGGCCACC
>NW_010518524.1:28161-29651 GCF_000687285.1 Phaethon lepturus
CACAAGTGGCAGCAAGACCCTGTTGTGGTGCTGCCTGTACTTGCTGTGCAGACAGTAGGACCTGTTGGAAGAGGCAGGTGGCCGGCTGCTGTGGAGCAGAGTGCGGGCTGGTGGCTTTTCCAATGGTGACTGTAGCTGGGGTTCCTCTGGCAGATGATGGGGCAAGGGTGACACCGCTCAATCTTTTGGCGGAGTACGATTAGACGGGCGCCATTTCTTGTGTTTGCCAAGCAGAGGACGCCAAGGTGGAGGAGAAGGAGCAAAGCGAGGCTCAGCAAAACGGTGACAAAGAGGAAGAGGAGGATGGAAAGAAGGATGACAGAAACATGAACTTCCGATTCATGTTCAACATTGCTGATGGAGGCTTTACAGGTAAGAGCAAGAGGCGAGGTGTCGGCTGCCCCCACAGAGCTTCTGCAGAGAAGCTCTGAGCCTGTGCAAGAAGCGTGAACCAGAAGCTGTGTGGAAAGCAGCAAGGTGTCTTGGTTTTGTGCTGCGCCTGTGGCCCCCCGGGAAATGTCATTGGTCGCCCTGCCCGATGCGCTGTGTGATGTCCCCAGCAGCCTTGCTGCCTGACCGGGCTGTCTTGCTTCTGCTTCTGCAGAGCTGCACACGCTGTGGCAGAACGAGGAAAGGGCTGCCGTCTCCTCCGGCAAGATCTATGACATATGGCACCGGCGACACGACTACTGGCTCTTGGCAGGAATTGTCACGTACCCTTTGACTTCGTGGGGGCAGGCAGGCGAGGGAGGCCTCCGTGGGGCGTGGGACCTGGAGTAACAGTGTGGTGATGAGTAGCGAGGGGGTTTGGTGACCCAGTGTCACTGCGGGGCGGTGGGCACACCATCGGCTGGCCGGTTCTTCCCTTGACACTCCCTCCATACCAGTCATGGCTATGCCCGCTGGCAGGACATCCAGAACGACCCGCGCTACGTGATCCTGAACGAGCCGTTCAAGTCGGAGATACACAAGGGGAACTACCTCGAGATGAAGAACAAGTTCCTTGCCCGGCGGTTCAAGGCGAGTTGCAGGTCCAGGGCTGGTGAGTCCTTACTGGCGTGGGGGGGGCCAGAGTGGCACCCCAAAGTCAAGGTCGAGCCTGCCAGCATCTTCTGGGAGTGCAGCAGGGAGCAGTTGCGGGCTTTGCGAGGGGCTCACAGTCACTGGAGGAGAGCAGGCACCCAGCAGCTGGGGCTTGGTCTCGGGCAGCTCACGGGCTCTGCAGTGCAGTGCACGGGACGGGGCTGGCTGCTCTGGGCTTCTCTCCTCTCTGCGGATGGGCTGAGTGCTCTGCCCGCTGCCGACGTGTGCATTGCTGTGGAAATGCTGCCCACATCCCTTTATGGGATGCTCAGCGTCCCAACGGGCCCTTATTTGGGATAAGAAGACATAAGGGCTAAGCCCCAGGAGCTGTTGGGGGTGAGGCCAGTGGGGTGCATGGCAGGGCAGAGGCTCTGCTGGGGCAGACGGAGCTTGCAGAGCGGTACTGG
>NW_010518525.1:0-264 GCF_000687285.1 Phaethon lepturus
CGGGAAACTTGCCATGGGCGCAGCTTGCCGCCGCTTTTTTCTCTAACTTCAAAACCGCAAGGACTTAGGGATTTTAGGCATGCGATATGCCGCGGTTTAGGCTCTTTTGCATTTCAAGTAGTGGAAAATAATCTTTCATTCTGTTCTGGGTTTTTTTTTTTTTTCCTTAGTAAGTACAGTACAGCCATTATCTGAGGCGAGGTTTTGTTTCCTTCGGGCGGGCTTAGCCGTGGCAGCTCGGCGGGGTTTGGGGGCGGGCCGGGG
>NW_010518525.1:295-11535 GCF_000687285.1 Phaethon lepturus
TCGTATAGTTGTCGCGCAGGGGAGGATCTGCCGACTCGTAGGCAAAACCGTACCGCCACGTTTAGATGAACTCCGTGGAGCACCCGGGTGTTGGGTGGGTGGTGTGCTGGAGTAGTTCGTCCGATCATCATGTCAATAGAAAACCGACGTCTGAGCAAGGACTGGCAGCCGCTGGCTTGAGGTCA
Source organism: Phaethon lepturus (assembly GCF_000687285.1). Lineage (NCBI taxonomy): Eukaryota > Metazoa > Chordata > Aves > Phaethontiformes > Phaethontidae > Phaethon > Phaethon lepturus. The sequence continues at coordinate 481 of NW_010518525.1, forward strand.
GGCGACGGAGATTCAGGGAGAAATTCTTAGTTTAGGGGGATCTGAAAGTTGTGTGATAGTTCTCTGGAGTAATATGGAAAACTGTGTTGCTCATTTAATTTAATCATCATTGCCACTTATTGAAAGGTACCGAGAGTTAATCAAAGGCCCGTAAAGGTTAATTGTATTCTTCGTACAAAGGAATTTGCTCCCTTCCAAAGAACTAGATTTCTGGGGTCTTAAGGCCGGTCCTCTGAAACTTAAGGCAGTCGTTACATTTCTAACTTAAATACCATGCAACTTTCACTTTTTAACTTTTCAGTTCCTACAGTTACATTGAAGTTGCAAGTGTTTAAAAAGTCATCTTTATGTAGACATAACTAGAAAGGTGTTAAAAAAACCCTAGTAAACTGGAAAGCAAGCCATACATGAAGGTGATTATCAAGGTGCTTTGAATGTGTGTAGATACCTGTAAAATGGCTTAACAATAGATTTGGTCTACTCAGTATAAATATAAATCAGCATCTGTTTTTACATTTTATGTGAATAGCTGTGAACGTGTCCTTTTAGAAATACTTTTATTTTTTCTGTGATTTTCTTCCCCTGCATGTTAGACTAACTTAAAACTTTAGTTGTAACTTTCAATTCTTGTACTGGTAAGCAACACTTCAGAGATTACAAACCTCTGCCACTTATGATGATAATAAAAATAAGACAAAAGGATTCACGGGGGGGGGGGGGATCTTTTTGAAGGTCAAGCTTCTATTTTTATGGCAGTTTCAAAGTTGACAGAAAAGTTTGCCTCATAACTATAGATTTGCTTGATCGATTTGTTGTGTAGTAGTATGTCAGGGACAACCTCTGATATTTTGAGATTATCCACCTCCACTCAGACAACTGAATAACAGTGGGGAAAAAAAGGGCAATAATTTCATGATTATTAGCCTTATGCATTTTATTTTTAAGTATATAGACGTGTTAGTGATTATAGGCCTCCTTAAAGGCAGGTATTTATGTGAAGAGGTTGAATAGAGTGAGTGATTTATGGATTAAAAACCTAGGAATTATGGCACAGTGTTGAAGGATGCAAGGGAGTGGTTCAGTTTGTGCTTTTAACAGAGCAGCAGTGGCAGGGATATCAGTGAAAAGAGACTGGAAATACGCAGAAGCAAGTATAAATCAAGTTGCCTTACATAAGGATGGCAGTCTTAAATGTGATCCAGCTAGCATTGGGCATGTCTTGCAAGTGATGAGTACAGAAATTAAAATGATTTTGATACCAGGAAAAAAAGGAGAAAATTCTAGATTGCAACAGTGAACTACACTATTGTGTTCTGTGTAAAGCACTTTAAATCACGTGGGACAATACAAAACTGGAGGAGGACAAAAAGGGAGGAAGCTGTAGTTAACAAGAGTGGACAATGAGAGTGGTCATCACACAAACTAACAGTTGATACTGCCTCCTTAGCCTTTGGTGATGACTTTGTAATCTTGCTGAGGTCTTTAATTTAGAGTTCAAAGAGTGTGCATCTACTGCTCTGCAAAATACTCACCTGACGCAATGTTTCAGAATTTCCTTTACAAACTCATCAAAATAATTTGTTAGTCTTGCCTGCAGACATGGTTACAATACATCTCATGCTTCAGTAGCAGTGTGCCTGGGCGTGTGTTCATACGACATTGGTAGATATTACTGGATGCCCTAAAAGATGTTGAAAAGGCTTGTGTGAAGAACTTGAGAGATCAAATACAATAAACTGTTGTTTGTATTATGATTATAGAATTAGTAGTTTTTCTCTTGAGATAATCGCTCAATAGCATGTTGCTTGAGTGTGTCATAAGAAAATAATTAGAACTACTACGTGAAATAATTAAAGGCCAACTTCAGCTTGAACTGGGGGACTAACATAGCTAGTAGGAAGAGAACAAAAAAATGAACTGCCTTATCCTTGAATTGTTGACCTATCTAACAGGACTTGTGGCAAGATTCTAATTCTGTCGTTTTTTTGAAGAGGTGTAGAGCACTGGGAGCTGAAGAGTCCACCAGGTTCACTTCACAAAAATCGCTGCTCCCTTAGAATTTTCAGTCATTGTCAATGGTGAAATGCGTGCCAGAGATTGAGGCTGTGTTTCAAGTAGACTGGCTGTAGAGACAAAAAAAAAAAAAAAAATCCTGAATTAATGACTTAATACAGTTGTTACTTAAGAACAAGGTAATTAGGCACAAATAAGTATTTTCCCCATTCCTTTTTTTGCCCTTACTATAATCTGATTTTTGAAGGGTTAAGCACCTCGGGAGAATCAGGTTGTATCCCAGAGAAGAACATAGTGCCTCTGCATAGCTACCTAACAATATTCTCTTCAGTTCTTTTCTCCTCAGCATGTAACTTATCATCTAGAAGTATTTGTTGATATCGTTGTTCCCAATGGAAGTCAGCTCCTTCCTAGTATCTCCTAAATCCTGAGGTCAGAACCCCAGCTTTTATCATGCAGTTAGTCTCACTACTCCACTGTCACTGCTCTGCTGAAGATGCCATATGACTTAAATGCTACATCAAACTGTTTTGTGGATTTGCTGTGGTGGAATAGCCACTATTAGCATTTAATATGCAATCGTAATCTGCTTTTTACACTTGTGTCCTGTGGTAATGGTGGGTAGGGGCAGGAGGAAGGACATATTACATTTGTTCAATTACTTGTTATTTTGTGTTCTTTCTTCAAAGAATCTGTGACCTAACAGGAATGACAGACTGCAGTACTAGCATTACAGTGAATTACTGGCCGCCCTTTTAGGCTTAGATATGCAAGCGTAGACCTTGTCTGGGCCATTTCATTTGCCTATGGGCACTGAAAGAACTGTGCAAATGGCCAGTAGTACATCTTATGTCTTAAACCTGCTTTTCACGTAGGCTGCAGCTCTACACCATTTAATAAGCAGAAGGTCATCTGAAATGCCTCATCTTGGACTGCAGTTTCAAAACATGTTTGTTGCTCTAAGCTGAGCATCAAGAGAAGCAAGTGATGTTACCACATAGATATTAATCCAGGATTTCAGTAGAGAATTCATCCAGCTGGAAACTCAATAATGAATTCCCAGGAACGACTTTACACTTTCATTCCTCCTCCCCTCTGCCAGTTTAAGCAGATGTTCTCATCAGCAAGCTGAGAGGGTGCTGTGGATTAAAATATCATTTCCTTAGGTTGAAATGACTTACTTTATTGGGGTGTAATTACACATTAGGCAAAGAAAGAGAGAAAGTAGAATTTTGTATCTTAATGAAAAACATTTCTGTAGAAGATAAGACTTGAGTTTCCAAGAGCCATGTAAGTAGTAAGGTTTCACTGGAGCAAGAAGCAGAACTCGGGCTTTCTAATGCCTATGGTTTCACACAGGCTACTTGATAATGTGTCAAAGAAGTACCAGAAAGCCCTGTAGGTTAAGATACTGGATTTCTTTAACTTCTGCAAAATTCTTTTCTATGTTGAAGTGGGGGCATTGAGAAATTCTGTTTATTCTTTTAATTTCCAACCTACTCAGCTTATTAGTGTATACTGTATATTCTACTCACTTTGTTAGTACTGCGTGTATTTTACATCTAACTCTGAGCTTGCATATTTAGATTTTATTCTGACAATTGTGCTGGGTTTTCTCTATTTTCTGTCTTGCTTGCAGTTGTAAAGATTCAGAAACATCTGTGCAGCCAAATGGTTTTCAGTTTATTCTGTCAACGACACCTGATGAACAGCATTGCCTTGCATGAGTTTGCACAAGTGAAACTTGGTAAACAGTTCTTTCAATAATGTACTATTTGGAGGAGAGACTGCAGCTGGTTCAATCTTACTGTTTTTAGCTCTATGGAACTAAGAAGTTGTTGCTAAAATTTGTGTTCTTTTGTCACCAGAAAGTAGAACCATAATCTATGGAAATTCTTTAGAAGTCCTGGTTATTCCTGTGCTGTAGTGAGATGCTGACCTGTGCAAGTAAATTATACTTTTACTTTGAAAAATATATGACTTCTAAGGCAAATCTTTTGGTGTTCAAAAGTGTCTGATGGCTGTTTCCAGCATGCTGTATTGCTTTAGTGGAGCAGGGTATGTGGGTGCTCCAGCACTTCGGAATAGATATGGATAGAGGAGCCTGATCTCCAGTATGCTTCGATTGTCTCATAATCCCTACATAACATGAAAACTTTAAAACTGCATTCAAATTCCTACTTATCATTTCCAGATAAAATGAAACCATTTTTTGAGGACTGCTGGATTCTCTGAAACTATTCAAGATCTATTAATGTGATTTTTTTTTTTCTTCCCCTTCCCCTTCCCCTTCCCCCCCCCCCTTCTTTCTCTGCTCTCCATCCCTCTAGTTTTAATGGGGGCAATCTTGGACAAAGGCAAAATGCAGTGGTAACATGGTGTGCAAAACAGAATCCTGACTACTACCTGCTGTGACATGTAATAGTTTGTTCTATTTTCATTTTTGTCCTTTTAAATGCAGATGTTAGATCTTCATTTCCTTCTAGGCAGGATGGGCCATTAGGAACTTTAACACTATGCTTAAACTTTGCAAGGGATCTAGTGCAGCCATTAAAGTGTTTTCAGAGTTCTCAGCAATCTATGCAAAATTCAGCTTCGTTTCTACTAGACAAAACGCTGGGATAAGGCTGCTGCTGCAGTGGGGAAAGGTGGCTGGAAGGGAGGTGGCTGCCCATTCTCACCTCAGTCTTGCACCTCTCCTTGTGGCAGAGAGACCCCAGGCGAGCTGGTTTCTTCACAGCTGTAGTCTGTGCCATCTGGGCTTTGGCAAGGAGCTATTTTGCTAGTGCTGGCAATCTTTATCTGCTGCTCTGTGTAACTGTTGTTTTCCTATGCATAGAGGTACTCCTAATATTAATCAATATGTTTTCCTTTTGTCAGATTGAGACTTTTTGTTTGTTTGTTTGTACATCTTTTAAAGAAGATACCTCTGGAAACAACAGCATTTTTTTCTTAATCTGTTGTGAAATCTTTTGGAAATTATAACAGAAGTGAGGTAATGAGCCTAGATAACGGACTGTGTTCCTAGTAAAAAATTATTTTTCCTGCAATCGTATCTCAATGCTGTTTGGAACAGCAGTCATCTTTGCACGCCAATTACATTAGGAATTGTTTAAAAAAGTTTGGTGTATCATCAAACCCATTTTCTTAACATTTGTCCAGACCATCTTTCCGTATGCCTTGCTGTGCAGCTATGTGCTGTCTCTAATGCTTTCTTCCTACATGCTGTGTTGGCAGCTGTGTGCATTCAAAGATCATGAGTCAGGCTCCCTGACAAAAAAATCATAAAATAATGAGATGAAAAATAACATAGGCTTTGTCTTTTCTGAACATGTAGTACTATTCTCTTGTTTTCTTCTGTAAAACTCTTTTTTTTCAATTCCATAGATTTGAAACTTATTTTATATTGAAAACAGATTTTTTGTTTTTTAACACAAGCTCAAAATTTCAGGACTTGGGTCTTCAAGAAAAACTGATCTTGTAAGATGTGCCCTAAAATGGTGAATGATGGCACTGCTGTGTCTGAGCTTCTGCTGATACACGCTTCAGCCCTAAATGAGAAAAATATTAGTCAAAAGGTTTCATTTTAATCGGTGTTTATATTCAGAGGTAACAGAGTTCTCTGCCGATAGTTTTAACTGCTTGTTTATGTGCTGAAGTCAAAGTAGATTCAATGCCAGAGCTGAAAATACTAGCCAATAGTGTATCGTCTTCCTCTGCTTCCCAATTCACAGGGTGACAGCATGGACAGAATATCACAAAAGCAGCAGACAGTTGGGATTACAGCTGAATGGTGGTTTCATACTGGGGGCTTGGTATGGTATGCACAAGTCATACCTATCTTAGAGTAGCTCTAGTTAAAATAACATGAAAAAACTTGTTGAAGTAGTAAGTAACAATGAAAGGCGAAGTGCATATGGTATAATATGGTGCAGATCTTCACTTGGGATGGAAAATGGTAGCATGGGACTATGTAGCTGGCAAGCAGAAAGTCGTTTGAGACGCTGACCCCCCACCATTGTGCCCCTTAATCTGTTTCACATGTGTAAGCTTTAAAGCAGACCGTACTGTGGATTTGTAAACACAAAGGTCTTTAACATCTGAGATTAGTACAATCTTTTGTCTTGATTCATGCAGCCTAAAAATTGCATTACTAATTTTCCAAGTTATATGTTGTATGAATATTCAATTTATACTGTTTTTTGCAACAAATTTTGCAGCTGGAGCTGTTACTAATTCTCTTATCTTTCTGTGCCGTACAGTAATTGCACTTACTTGTTTGCTTTTGCTATGTTTTGTGGTGTGAAATGCAGTATGCAAACACTGCTAAACTGCAACATTAATGTGTATAATGCTAATGTTCTTGAAAGAGATAATTTCTAGATTTCACTGAACTGGATGAAACAGCTTGGGGAACTACCAATGCAGTGCTTGATACATCTTCTTGTAATCAAAGTATGTAGTTGTTTTTTCTCAATAACAGGTTGGTTTTGTCTTCACATGTGTTTTTGTGTAGTGGATTGTACTGGTAAGCTAAAAGGCAACATACAAATGGGGCTGAGCCAAAGTCCATGGCTGATAAAGTGGGGGCTGTAAAGAAAGTAACATTTTCCTACACAGCCACTTAAAAATGTTGGGATTCTCAGTAAATTGCTTTCTATCTTATAATTTAGTGCAGCTCTCAAAAGTTGAGTCTTACTTTTTTTTTTTTAAAAGTATATTAGTTTTTTTCTTGGAGACCAAAAGAACTCACCTAGAAGCATTCCGCTTGTAAAAATGGTTCTACCACCTCCCATCCCATGCTGCAATGGGAGCTGTATTTCTGGCTTAGTTCCCACAGGTTTGAAATCCTGCTTGTTAAGAAACCAGCCAGTCTGGGAGAGGGCACTTGGGAGCTTTAGAGTTCTCAGCTTCAGTTCTCTCAAAGGCTTCTGCACTGAAAGATAGCAGAAACTGCAAGCTGCGTTTTAACCTGGCCGTGCTGACTTGCAGTCTTATGTGTTTGTCACAAGTAGTCGGTCACTAACAGCAAATGTAAACTACAAGAGCATATGAGCTATTTATTGTTTTCTCTTTCAAAATTAAATACTTCTCCCAGAGATCTCAGCTTCATTCCCAATGTCTTATGTCTGAGGATGTTGAATGTAGTAGCTATTAAACTGCTAGACTGATTTTGTATTAGTAATTTTCTCCAATATAAAGAGTAGCTCTTGAATCCAAATCATTAGCTTGCATTTCATCTGTGTAGTACTGAGTGATGTGCTTGCATTGGTTATATCCACAACTGTCAGTACGGTTATGCTGGCCATGGCCAGCGGCTCTTTTTATAAACTGATTTTGACTCGGATGGCATGACACAGCTGATGGCTACCGATACGGCAAACCTGCTGGTGTGGAAAATACACAGAGCAAGCGCACACTACATAGGTATCATAGTAATCTGTCAGGAAACTGAAGTGCCGTTGACAGCACTGTTGATTGTTTCTCTTAGAAAAGTGCTAGTATTTGCTCTGCTTTTGTACTGATTAGCAAAAAAAAAAAATGTTTTTACTGCGCTAGTGACATTGCTGCTGCAAGGAAGGAGGATATCTGTATCACAGTAGACAAGGATAGTATGCTGTACCTTTGAATAACTACTGTAATGCGTAGTGTTCTGTGTTATGTATGTTTACTTTGCAGTCTTGCACAAATGCAGCAGGGAATGGCTGGTCATAATCCACAGTAGTTGACATAAAATTGTTATGCTGTTCAGATTTTTTCTTTCTCTGTTGTTGGGTTTTCTGAGGGGAAGAAGAAGGAGGAGGGGCTGACTTCTTAGCAAGAATATGATGCCATGGTACCATGCTTCATGTAGCTATGCATTTAAAATAGATAATTAAAAAATAAGGCAGTGTATATTACATAGACTATTCTATACGTCCATTTTGTATTAGATGGCAAGTGTAATGTGTACACGCTAATACACATACTTCAACTTCTCCCCAATATAACTGATGGCCTTCAATCTTACCGGTTTTCAAAATGTGGAATAATTTGTGCCATGAATTCTAAAACCAGGTTCAGATTCAGAAAAGACTGATGTGCTATAGTGAACAATTTGCAGAGGCTTACTTAAAGGTTGAAGTTTCTCTTTGTCCCAAGCTTGAGCCTAATAGGATAAAGGATATCCTAAGAGAAAATGTTATTTTGCTGAACTAGAATGCATTTACAAAATGTCTTTATGTGAATTTTACTCCCATGTTAGTCTGTTTTGTTTTCTTTTAAATTCCCAAATTTCATAAATAAAGCAGCAAGATAGTCGTTACTTTTAGATCTCTAAAGAAAGAAATGTAGGCACTAAAAGATGCAACATCATTTATTTACATACCTTACTCAAAGCCAGATGAATAAAATGAGAGAGCTAATACAGATGAGAGGTGGTATTGTGTGGGGAAAATGAATAATTTTGAAGTGCCAGTAGATGAGACTTTTGATGAAGTGGAATGTGTAGCTCCTTTTGCTGGCCAAGGTGATCACTTAAAATGGAGTAGAAAGCTTCTTCTTATGGAGGCTCTCTGATAACAGAGACTTTTGGGGAAGACTCTGTGTTTCATACACTCCCTGTATCCAGGTATCTTTGGTGGTCACTAATTCTCTGATATTTTTAAGATTTTCCTCATTCATGATATTTGGTGCCTAAACCTTAACTTCTTTCCAAACCCCACTCCTGGAGGAATCTGGGATACCTCAAACAGAAATTCAATATCGGAATGATCATCATCGAAGCTCTTGACATCCAGAATACAGAACCAGGTCATATTTTGATGACTTAAGGATATTGTACTGTAATGTGTAGCATTTTTCTTACCATTCTTGGAGGATATCCTGAATTCTTTTAATTGTATGGCTTATGAAGAATTCCTAAATAAGATTTTTCTCCCCTTCCCGTTTTGGAGTTGCTTTTCCTCTGTAGCATTGTTAGGCTTGATTAGGATCTAGGAACTAGATGTAAATGAAAGCTGAGCAAGCAGAAGCTGAGGAATGGAAGAGATTTTTGGTTTCAGTGTAGTTTAAATCCTTTCAGCTCTAAACTAGCGGTATAGTTTCCCTCCCCTGCAAGCACACCTTTTCCCTTGTCCCTTTCCTTCTCTTGCCCTTGTACCTTCAAAAAAATCCTGGAAGACAGTTCTGTTATGCCTTTCTTAGGAACTTTTTATGGGATATGCCTGGATGTGCTGCTTTAAAAGAGCATGAAGGGAAAGCTTTCAACTTCTGACAAATCTGTTGGGTAAAATACGCAAACCAGTAAATATGCATATAGTCATAAACCCTAATGGTTCCACAGCAGTCCCTGATGTTCTTCTTACTCAGAATGTTATCTATGTTGTGACTCTGTGCTTTACAATTTGGGATTTCAAGTTTTTTTGGCATTGTAACTGAGCAGTGATTAAAAGGTATGAAGAAATGGACCATAAAATAGATGTTTAGGCAAAGATAAATTAAAGCATACTTAATAAGATTAGTGCAATATATTTGAGATGTGTTATGTTACTGGCATACCTATGACTGCTTAAACACTGAAATAATCTGTTGCTATTTAATCCAAATCAATTCCATTTGCTAGGTCATCTGGAAGTTACTTTTGCTGAATAAAGTTCTTAGTTGCTTAGCCAAATGGCAGAGGAGGGAAAAAAATGTCGAAGTACTGAAGAAATATGCCTCAACAGTAGAGAACATAATAAAATGCTAAAGATCTCAGTTCTGAAAGAAGTAAGTGGTTGGCTGGAAATAATTGCTTTGAATATTTTGAATTCATTATGGTGAATTTTGCCAGATGCTCTTGAAGAATATTTGTTTGTGTTATTTACTGTGATGTTTCTTGTGCTTGCTGTGAGGCATGTGTACTTCTGGGTAATTTGATTCTATTTGTTTATGGTCTAAATACTCTCCCCTGCCCCCTCCAGACAGCAGTATTCAATTGTGTATTATGTTTAGCTGCTTTTTAGAAGATATGATACAAATGCCAGTCCCAGGCAGTGTTTCCGTAAGGCAGAATGTATTTTTTCTAGCAAAATTCTTTTGAATCTTGGCATATCTTGGCAGATTTCTGAAACTTGCATTTAAGAATGTACCTAGGAACATTTTACAAGGTAGGATCTTTGAAGAGATGTTGCAGCTGAAAGACGTATTTGTAATATGTCTGGAGAAGGTGACTTGTTAACTGTGTTCTCAACCTCTTACAATGTGAAGGGTAGAGAGAGAGCGGTCTGCTCTGTCCTGTCTTTTCACTTACATGGAAATACGTCAACTCTTCATTTGAATCTGCTCTGGCATGTAGATATTAGGAAAACCTATAGGTAGATATGGCAAAGTATTGGCTAGCACAACAGCTGATGCGTGAAAAGCTGCATTGTGAATGACTGCAATTACATGGTTACTGGTTCAGTGTTATGGATGCATGAGTTCTGCTGATGTCTGTGCTTTGATTTCTCAGAGTATGCTTAGTTTGGACATTCGTGCCGTAGTTCTGTAAGTCATTTGAGACAGCAGTGATGCCGCTGAAATGATGGTTGGAGCTTTTCTTTTTCTGTTGCTCCCCTTTTCCTGTCCAGTGCACCTTTCTTTGGGTACTGGCTCAGGTATTTATGATATGGCAGTGGAAACTGGATCGAGTAGGACCAAGAACTGGGAAGTGGGAGGAATAGGTCCATTTATTATGGAGCAACAGTGTTAAGTTGCTTTTTGAAGTAGATAGAAGCTAAGCTGGAGGTGTTGGTTCAGCATGCGTGTTTTTTTTCACTGCTTGCAGTGTAGTTCATCGCTGACCTGAGCAGAACAGATTCATCCCTATAAACATAGTCTCTATCTGGCCTTCATTGATATTTATACTCTTCAAGGCACAACCACTTTAACAACTGAGGATAAACAGTGCTGTCTTGTGGAAAAACTTAAAGCTTGTTGTTATTATATCCAGTTTATTTAGCTTTGTCATAAATCCAGGTTCCTAGATGTGTAACACAACACATCTCAAATGTGTTTTTGTAATTGTTTTGTTTTCCTGCT
>NW_010518525.1:11566-35333 GCF_000687285.1 Phaethon lepturus
CAGAAAAAACATAAAAACTTTTTGGTTTGCCTCTTACCTTTCTTTAAAAATGGAGAATACATTGACTTCTGAACACAACAGAACACTTATTTTATCCATTAAAAAATAATTAAAAAGAAACCTAAATTGATAATCTTTTTAACTTGTTTTCTTTTTGTTTTGATTCCTTCTTGTTTTTTAAATGCAGACTTCCTTGATTGGTCCTGGTAACTACTTAAAGTGAGGTTGATGGTTTTCTTTCCACATTTTTTTACGAACATAATATTCTTTGATCACTTACAGAAACTAAGTATTGTGTGTTCAGTGCTCTTTCTGTGGCATATAACCAAGCATGTCTTAATCTAACCTTTATGGTGTTGTACATTACATCATGTTAACCATCAGGCTGACTGTCCATTGTGTAGATTGAATTTCATGGCAAAAAATGTGTATATCTGTGTCACTCCAATTATAGTCGTAGTGGTAATTTCATTCTCCGTGCAGATTTCATGGAATTGCAGATTTCATGTGTTTATAAGACAGCTTTTATTTAAGACTGCTGTTTCATGCTGTTAAATTGGAATGACGTGAATACTGATCTCTGTAGAATGGGAGCTAATACTCTTATTGTCACTGTTTAATAGAGTCAATTGAGGGTCAATATCGTTATGTAGACTATTACTGTGTAGACCAGGTACATAGGCTGTAGACTAGATTCATAGGCTGATTACTTTTCAGGCCAGAGCAAACAATGCGATGGTTCTGGCTTGTCCAGTGATGGTTGTGGTGGCTCCCCACAATCGGGACCCCCAACTGGGGCTCACCCCCAATTAAGATACGTTATAGCTAAAGATACAATTTTGACTTTGAATCTCCACTATTTAGAATTTTATCATAACGTAGAACAGAACATGCCAGTACATAATTGCCTTTCAGAGGATCGTTTTACAGTTGATGGTATTGCTGCTGCTTGACTGGAGAGGGATTCTGGTGCTCTAAGGGGCTGGTTGATCTTGAAAATGAAGGCAGACCATTTAAACTGATTATTTTCAAACTAGCGTCTAGTGGAATTGGGCTATGGCACAGTAATCCCATTTTTACTTTTGCCTCTCTATGGCAATGGTTTTGGAACTGGTTGGCCTGCTCCAATAAAATTTTTACACATTTCACAAAATCTGATGAAAGGTTAGAAAAAGGAGGTTGACATGAGCGTCCCTGTAGAAGATACGTAGCTGACTGGAGAATGATGTGGCAGAAACAATGGATTCTTGCTCATCACCTGAAGTCTGCTGATTTTTTAGTGTCAGTTACCTGTTAATAAAACGCCTGATGAAAATATATTTTTTTCTTCTTAAAAATATATTTATTAAGCTGTGTCATAACAGATGAAACCCTTCTAGTATTTTATTTTGGAGTGGCCTTACAGGTGCACAACATTGTGAAACTCAGTGTTGTTCTTTATCATGCTCATGCAGTTCAGTCAATCATCTCTATTATTTATTATTCCTTTTCTATTTTTATCACATTTTATCACATTCAGTTTTCTTGAAACCTTCATTTTAGCCCTCTTCATTCTGCTTTTTCAGTAGACACAATCTTCACTCATAGTTAATTGTGCTTTCGCAGAATTGGCATGACACATCCAATATTTGTACAGTATATATGAATTTCCTTTTTTTTCAAAAATCTCTTAAGTTTTCCAGATTTTTCGGGGTGGGTGGGGTGTAAATCAAATAGCTTGCCCATTTTTCTGTGGGAATTCAGTTTGCTGTGGATGTCTTCTACTGGCTTGAAGAACTTTGACGCGTTCCATATGCTCCCAGAATCTGCAGTTCTTTTTTTTTCTTGCAGACTCCTTCAAAAGCCTGGATGACTTTAAAACTAGATAGTATGTTTGGCTGTGTTGTGGGTTTTGTTTGTTTGTTTGTTTGTTTTTAAATGAAGGAAAGGCTTATGATCCCAGTTGGGCTTGTATTTTTCAGTCGTCATTTCAATATTCTTTGTTCTGTGGTGTCCTAAATGACCCTTTTCTGTATGTGCACAAGATTGAGACTTGCCAGTTTACTGTATTTACTTTGTGGGTTGTGTTTGTGGTTTTGTTTTTTTTTTTTTAGCTTGGTATGCTTCAGTACTCTCTATAAATTAAAACAAAAAGTAATGCACTTGGAAATCGTGTGCATTGTCTCTGCTGTCTGTTCTCCCCTTGCAAGCAGCTATGTAGTAATGTCTGTTTAGAGGTTTTGAAGATTATTATTACATGAAAGAATTTTAGGATCTTCTGTCTTTTACTGGGAAGCTTCCTAGGGTTGTTTCATCAACTATGCTTGTTCAATTGGTAGCTTTTCTATATATTATTTCCATGGCTTATTGTTTGCTGCTTGTTAATTTTTTGTCTATGCTCAGAGGGATTTTTTTTTTCCTTCCTGTGATTCTTTTTAATTGTATAAAATTTTAAAGCATTAGATTTTGTTTTCATGTATTTTCTTCAGTTGCCTGTTTCAGGTGCTGATTTTTATTCTTTTTTAATATTCTCCATTATTCCTTTTGTACCTCCATTTCTCCACCACAGTTTTGTTAACCTTGCCAAGTGCAGGACTTGGTCACTGATTCTCACAATCCTATTTGCTTTTCTACAGCTCATCAACACTTGAATGTTTTTCTTCTTGCATTGAAACTGTATGCATATGTCTTTCTGCATCTCCCAATTCATTTAGAGAGGTTAGTGATAAGTTAGTTGATGAAAGCAAGAATTCAAAATTTGAAGGAATATTGGCCACATTTGGTCATTGTGCCTGATCCCTCCCTGTGATTCCTTAGGAGAAAACAAGGAATAGATGTGACTCAGACACTGGATTACTTTCACGTTTCTCCTTTATGGCTTTTTTGATAGAAATGCTGTTGCATTGCCATTGCAGGTCTGACTGCAATTGTAACCAAGGATGCAATTTCAGTCTTTACTGTGTTTCATAAATACTCTGTTCCTGTGACCACTCTGTGACTCTCTCTATCGCCAGATTTATAACCTGTTTGTTTAGATCTGATGCAGATTGTAGATGATAAAAACAAAAGTGTACCAAAACCTCTTGGGTTAAGTATGATCTGCTGTTCTCCTCTGGATCAAAAGATGAATCCTGTTCAAAATTGTTTTCCCTTCATCTGCTGCATTGCAATGATGTCATGTAACAGGACGTTTTTAACCTCCTGTGATTTTTTCAGTACTTAATGTGTTTTACAAAGGAGGCTTTTCCTATTATTGTTCTCTTGTCTTCTGTGATGAGAAATGCAAATGTCCTCAAGAGAGCACTATGTATAACTTCAACTGGAATACACTGCTGATCTAAACAACGAGTAGGACGCTAAAGTGCAAGTGTGATAATATCACAAGTTTCAGCAAGCCTTTTTGGAGTTTTATGGTAACTATTAGGGCAAATATGGTTACAGTATGTTTTGCCATTTTTTCCAGTGCAGAGAAAACAGCCATTCAAGTAAAAATAAATCTGTGGTGTAGGCTTCTGTCATAATAATAATCCTCCTGTTTTTTTGTAGACTGAATATGTTAATCCTGATGTCCTGGACTTTGAAGTAATAGTATCATACTATTAGTATCACAACTGGCCGTGGAGTGTCCTCCTGCTTTTCCAGTCCTAAAATACACATTGAGTGTCGTGATGTCTGTGAAAGCAGAATACAGGGGATAGTACAGAGCTCTGGATTAAAAATGTAAAGAACGTGATGAAAGATCTCTTTGTGGTGCAAGAAGGGTTTAAAAGCAGCCCTTAGCTTAAACTGCACTAGTGAACAAATTCGGTGTTTTAATGAGGCAAACTGTGAAATTGGTGGCAGAGAAATAAAGGGTTTTCCTTTAAGATTTGTGCACCTGCATCTGTTTTGTTGGTAGGTTAAGCTGTTGACAAAGCTTGAGTTTATATTTATTGCTTGGAAACAGAAAATATTTGTAAGTCTGTTTCCATGTTATGTCCTATATGGGCAGATGACAGGATTTGGTGATTACCATTAATATATACCCAGGGCTTTTTTTACATTGCGGGTTTATCTGGAATGTACAAAAGTTGCCTATTTGTCTGCACAGGATCCAAAACTATCAGGGACACTTGCCATGAAAACAGGACTACCATGTTTTATTCCATCTAGCACAACATCTCCCTACCCTCCCAACGTAATGGCATGCATGTGTGCTCTACTGGTGTTTCAGCTCTCGCTCTAACTCTTTAACTAGCTTAAATGTAGGGTTCTAGATACTTTCTGCCAGTATGACTATCTGAATTGTGTATTACTGTCAAAAACATTTCAATTAAAATGTAGATTCTTTTAAAGTAATGCAAAGTGTCTATTCTTACTTGTATTTCAATATTCCTACTTGATGTTGACTTGATACTTGAACACCTTGATCCTAGTTACTTTTAAATATTATTTGTTAGTTACAAAAAGTAGTATGTTTTAGTCACTTATTTTGAACCAGCCCAAAGGAGCCTGATGCCAAAGAACACTGAGAACCCCTCTCATTGAATATTAGATACATTCATTTTGTTAGAGACCGAAAGTGGATTGTCATATTTGTAAGCTTCACTAAAAGGCATTCAGTCCCCAAAAAGAAGACTTGTGCTTTATAAATCCAGAATTTTTCTGTATAGTCCGAGTCTAACGGAAGTATCTTTCCATGTTAGCTAGGAAGTACATTATTGTGTACATTCCATAATTCTTAAGTGGTTGTGATTCATTTAAGGAGTTGCTTTTGTTAAGATAAATCTGAGTAGTTTGCAGTTTCATAAGGGTGAATGGCTGTCTGTGAGGTGTATATTATGAAGATTTTGATTTGCGAAGTTGCAAAGCCAGTATAATTTTGTTTTGTTGTCTTTTTTTACGGCTTCTTGACTTGTTTGTTCACAGCCATGGACTTGAGGCTTTTCTAAGAACATACAGTTACACCATACAAAAGATGTTTTGCTGAAGTTAGTATCTCTAAATCGATGCAAGAGTTAATAGTGCGTGTGATGCTTTGTTTCATGTGCTTATTTTTCGTTCTATTTGTTGAACCCTGACACTTACTGCAGCAGTGTCACATGGATTGCAGGGGCTTAATAGGAGTAAAGAAGTAGGGAAAAATGGAAATACTATAATGACAAGTTTTGTGAGTCTACTAAGAATCTTCTAAATTCAGAAAAATAGTACAGTCCCGTGCTTGAGGTTATGAACTTGTTTATGGATCGTACACACCCATGAGTGTGGACAAATCAGAGCACATCAGCTTTTGGTTTAAGCAAACCGTATGGGAGACAGCTTCATTCCAGAAATACTGTGTGTATACCTCCATAGTCATGTTATCATGCTTTAATACACTCTACGACAGTTTGTAAGTGGGATAGCGTTTGACATGATAATGACACGTCATAAACAGTGTGAAGTTTCAGATGTCACATGGGTTGGTTAGGATTCAAAGATTCATGGCATCGGCCCCAAATAGGATGTTTGAAAGGCAACCCGTGGAAGTCTAATTTCCACGTTGTGCCTCTTTATTAATACTCCTCCGTAAATATTCCATTTGTATTTCTATATTTCTTGGTGTAATGTCTGGCTGTCTCCATATCACTTGTTCTTAGTACAGGAGTATAGTCAGAATATTTGTAATTTCTTGAGAGGTATTACCGTTTGAGTTGTGTTAGCTTTTTCTAGCACTAGTATCTTAAGATTTTTGGAGTAATTTACTCAGTAAGCTATTTGGAGTAACATGTTGAGAGAGGCCTTTAGGTTCTTTTTCATATTAGCTAGTAGGTTGTGACTTTTATGAGGATAAAGAGTTTCATGTTAGGCTGAGGAAAGCTGTGGGGTCATTTAAAAACTTTGTATTGCCTGATAATTGCTTTGGACTCCTGCTGTATTATTGGTAGCCTCAGGATCTGATGTGGCTTCTCTATGAGGTGTTTTGGTTTTTTTTTAAAGGTCTCTGTACATGTGTGAGTAAACATGCTCCCAGCCAGTTTGAATTAAATCGTTGAATTGAACCAAATAGTTGGAACTTGCTGTGTGTGTGCCAAATGGAAGGGAAATGTCGATTTGGGAGATGGGAGGGTGGAGATGTGAGGGAGGCCTAGCCACGAGTATTGGTGTATTTTAGGTAGTTGGGCTGTGATTTGCAGACAAGCACAGCTGCGCTACTTTTAAGAATAGTTATCTCTACACAGTACAAATGTCCTATCCTTCAAATGTGTCAAAATGCTAAAGAGAAAAAAACCAAAAGCAAACAATGTTGATTAGCTACCTCAAACTATATATTGAAAAAAACACTTGTAAATGGTGCACACTGGCCTCTTGTTTACCTTGGGAAATAGGTCAAATTATTGCACTGCACTGTTGTATTTTTAGTAATTTTTAAAAGCTGGATAAGAGTATGGCTATAAAAACATTGGAATTGGTGTACCTAAAGGCTCAACTAATAACCTACAGTGAGGGAAGGTCATGACTGGAGTGCCTTAGCAGGAGTGGCAAGCTCTTAAATCGGATCCCTTGCTCTCAGAACAGTAATATATGATCACTGCATTAGTTGTGTCATGCTATGGCTTCCCAAAAATGAATTTTCATTCTCCATCATTTCATTTGCAGCTTTCAGGAACTGCTTTTTCATTGAACTGTATGACTGGTTTTCATGATTGAATATACACTTGTTATTTTAGAAGCATCTTACAGTGAATCATAGCTGGTCTACAAAATAGGCTGAGACTAGATAATAATTTTAGTTATGAATTCCCTTTGCTGGCGGTGGTATGCATGTGCATATCATGAATGCAGATGACAGATTTTTACTTACTAAGATTACCAAACACTTTCCGGTGTAGGATGCTACTTTTAGCATTACCTTTTACTAAAATATTACCTTTTCTGGTCTGTTACTTGAGTTATACTATTAAAGGGGAAAAAAAAGTGAAAAGTAAAACTCTGTAAAACTTTAATTTAAGTTTGGTCCTAGTTGTCAAATTCTAGAAATGTCTTTTCTGAAAACTTGAATGAATGAATGACATCTTGAATGGAGTGTTTGAGTGTAGCAGAGTTTAAACTACCTCTCACCAGAGTAGGCAGCTAAATGTTTGGTGATGATAATTTCAGATTGGGACTTCCAATTCTCTGATAATGTTGATTACTCACAGTGACTAAATGTGAAAATGAGGACAACGCTGTTTTTGAAACTCAGTTTTGAAGTACATTGAAGCTTGTGGGTCATAAAATGCTCTGATGAGAGCTGCCATAGAGCTTTCTTTGGCGAGTGTTCTCTGTCTTCAGACTCTGCTCTGAGTAGTTTGCAGTAAATAATGCACCAGGCTTTACGGTGGACCATCAAACAAGTTGCCCGATCGGTGAACAACATCAATTTTGTATATTGAATGAGCCAATAGCCTACAGAAAAAGTCTTTCATGACACAATTATGTACTGTCATTATGCCTATATGTAAGGAATTGCAATTAGGGTCACATAGACAACATTATTATGCCATTTTAGAACTTTTGAGTGATTATTTACATTGCTCAAACCTTGCATGTAGTATTTCCTCTGCTGTGTGGCAGACTAGCATAGCCAGTCATTCAGATTTTTAAGAGGATAGGGCCTTAAACTGGACTGGTGTGATAGAGAGCTTCTGAGTCAGTTGTCAGAAATACTGAAAGTGCTTTTCTTCTCCTGGGCTGTGCTGCTGGCTAGGCTTGCCTTGCTTGAAAAGGGAATTGTCAGCTTCTCAACAGAGCATCCACTTCTTAGTGCTCTGTTTTCTGCTCTTTTAGGAAGAGGCAACTTCAGTATCTTATGGAGGAATTCCTTCTGTCTTAGTGTTGTTCAACTCCTGCGGATTTATCTTATATTTGGTTAACAACACAGCTTCTGTCAGAGGAAATATTGGTAAATGCAGAAGCCTGTCTTGGAATACTTCGTATGTTCTTGTTCATATGTTGTTAATGTGAATACAGTTGAAGGATTTGACAGTCACAGACAAAATTCTTATTGGAAAGCTAGGGTTATTGCCCTTATTTGTGCTGTTTTAAAAAACAGGTTTTAGTGTTTAAATTAGTAATGGGATTTGACCGTGAACATCTTTTTCAGAATCATTGTTTATGGATCATCTGTTTCTTGTTCAACAGCCATGACTAATTAGCTTATAAAAACCCCCCAAACAAACAAAAACCAAACACCAGTCATTGAGCTAATATCTTACAGAGAAACCTCTGATGTTAGATTTGATCCCCTAATTGCTCTTATAATTGGCATTCATTAGAGCTCTTTCACAAGCCAGGGCAATAGACCTCCTTTGTTTTATTTAGAATGTTGTAAAAACAATTGAACTGGCAGCTGATTCCACTTTTCTGTTCAGTAAGCAATTTTTGAAGACTGTGGGCTGATTGTCTGATTTGCCTAGGTTGTAAAAGTTAAATGTAAAGAGAGATGAAATTTCAGCATATGGCTCTGTACTAGCAATTACATGCATTAGTGGTTAAGCTGGTGTATTGTGTCTGCTTTATAAATGTTTATATTGCAGCTTTCTCCTAATAGATGTTGATGACAGACCTAAAGCACAGTGTATGGCAGTGATCATTAGTTATGGCCTGGTAAAAAACTAGCTACATGTATTTGGTAGCATATCCAGTCCTGACCCATGCTGGTATGAAGGTCAACCATTCTGTTGTGCCTTAATAATTTAACACAAGGTCACTGTCAAATGGGATATAAATGTTTAACTTCTTATATTCAGCATATTGAAGTTTTAGAACTTTTTAAATGTAAGCAAGCCAGGAAATAAAATTATAGTGATGCTTACATAAAACTTGCCTTATTCATTCTGAAATATTTTGGGATTTTACTGGTTGCCTGAGTACATCTATAAATGAAATATACAGTCTCTTTGTTCTGAAAATACAGGCAGCTCTGTGGTGAAAGGCAGCTTTGAAATGTCATGCTGTTGTCAAGAAAATTCATTCACTGATCATTGTCCAGAAAAATCAGTGGAAAAAATCTACAGTTATGAATGCTCTCTGGATGTAACTTCTCTAAAATGGGAAGGATGTGATAAGTTTGAATTAAGCTGTGATGGGTATTTAGACACCAAAATATTTAACTTTTGCATATGGCTTCTCTCAAATTCAGAATTTCTTTCTCAGTTGCATATCAGCTCTGAATAGTATGGTGATTGTGGAATGATCTGTTTAAGTTGCAGATACAAAATGGAACTTGTTTTAAAGTCTTTGCAAGTTAGAGACAGTCTTCTGGAATTGTCTGTGTTAAATTATTATAATTGTAACAATGAATGTCTAATGTGAATTAAAAGAATAAATGAAATATTTCTGGAGGTATTCATCCTGAAACCAAGGCACGATTATCAAATAATTAATTGTCAGTATTTTGTTTTTGCATGACTTCACTGGCTGGATCCCAGAAATACTGATTTTTTTCACAGTGGTGAAAAAGATTAAAGGCTTCTCTCTGATGTGGAGTTCAGGTGACAGAGTCTGCAGGTTCTTGTGTCAAGTCTGAAAAATGACCTGCGGACCTTATCCCAGGTGTGTAAGCCTGTAGCGCAAGGACTGCTGAGCTATTCTGTGCCCACAGAGTTCTGTGATGAAGAAGCCACTTTTTGCGTTGGGCAGCATTTAGTTTCACACATGTCTGTGGATGCTGATGCATTTTTTCAATATGGACCTCTTTAGACCACTGAAAATTGTCTGTTTTATTTCTCCACATCTGATATCTTCAGAGGAAATGCTTCTGCTTATTAAAACCTATTTTTTAACCTGTAATATCTGGGAAAATAGATTATTAATGAATTTGATGATACTATTCAACACATGGTTCAGACGGTAGACATATGCAAAACCTCTATACTAGACACATTTAAATTGCCCAAAGAAGGCATTTCAGTGATTTATAATAACAGGGTCTTAAGAGCCTGTTAAATTCTTGGGAGAGTTGTAGTGGATTTGTGTTCCAGAGAGCGTGTAGTACCTCACCAAAATTCTTACATGTGTTCAACCTTCAGAAGTTAATTTGTCCTTGGCACCGGCAAATTTTTCCTCTGGAGGTTTAAATGCAAAAGGTCAGCTGTACTACAGATCATCTCTTGGTTGAGGTCTGACCAAGTATTAGGCTAGATATATCTGACGTCCAAAGTCTTAGTAATATACGCAATCATGGACTGAAGTTACGAAGAGTTTGATCCAATGATTGTGGTTTCTGAGCTTTTTGACAGATACCTTTGATGTTAGATGTGAGACAGGTGGAGAGGAGGGAACTGTTAGACCAGGTTCAGCAAGAACCCTTTTTTGGTGTCATCTGTACTTGGTTTACTTAATATCTACTCCTGATCATGTAAATGTGCTTATTTTAACACTAACAGGTAATCAGTTATATTGGTTACCTGATGTAGATAGAGTTAATTTGTATTTGTTGCTAGACAAGAAATGTGATACGAGGTTTTAGTGTTCTATTTACACAGAAGAAAGTCTATAATAAACGCTCATAGTCCTTTTGCCGTCAGAACGCTTTCTGTTCTCACTTCAGGGCAACTGAAACCATAATACTTGTGGAATCAGAGGAAGCTAATCTTTTCCTAGACCGGTGTGCTTAAGATCTTTCTAACCAGTACGTATATTCAGATTTATGTCACCTTTTATTACTAATTCATGATTCCTTGATGTGACTTTTCTTCTCAGATATTCTTTATCTCACTTGCACATTTATTTTATCTGTTGCTTATTTTATGTGTTGCTTTACTTTTATTGCAGTGCTCAACTGGGTTAGATCACAGAATGTATAGATGTAGTTGTCAGTGCTTTAGATGGTGTGTCTGTTAAAAGTGACGTCGTTAGTGCTTTGAGAGAGAACAAAAATCTAGGTTACTGTGGCAGTTTTTTAGGAAAGAGTAGGGAAAAACTTAGACTTCTGAAGTCCTGTTGTACTTGTTCAGCTTGTACAATTTCTGTTCAAGTTGTTGCATGGTTATATGGTTATATTATACACTGGTATAAGGAGTATAAGGATTTTGAATTGGTAGGGCTCTATGTTTAAGATCTGCTGTATGATTTGGGTTAGTGGTTTAAATTTCAGGGCTGTGATACAGGGGCTTGGGGAGGGGAAATGCCTATTAGAGCTTGATAAGCACTTTATGTGTTAAAGATGCTTAAGTAGGTAAGTATGGATTTGTTCCTGATGAAGACATAGCAAGGGTTAGCCATGAAATATATTGCCATGATATTTCTGTATGATTAGCTGACTTGCTTAAAAACTTCTTTAATCATTCTCTCTCAAGATGAAACGGATTTTAATCCGTATGGTTAACATTACAGGAATATATTTGCATTTCAGATATGAGGCTTGTGATTAAATAAAGGAGTATGGCGTGGGAGGACATGTGTTGAGGTACTGTATCATGAGCATTATTGAACAGCATGGGCTGTGCTGCCGAAGTCTGAGTGGGGAGTGACGCTGTGACAAACGATGCTCTGGCACATGGAAAGTATCACAGCTGATGCTGGAGTTTCTCGATGAAAATATTTCTGAGAGATACAGCAAAAATAGTTAGATGCTCTGATGATATGCCACAAATTGTGAGCTTTGACCTCTTAGCTTAATGGAAGTCTTGTGTAAAAAGGAGTTGCTGGCATTGCACAAGTGGTTTTGGATTTGTTTGGTGTTTTTTTTTTTAATATAAAGCTAATTCTTGTCTATAAAGCGGTGGTGTTTCAAGGCAGCATTCAGTGTGTCTTCAGCCTCACTCTGGTGTTCTCTAGCATCAGATTAAGTTGGTCTATTATATAAATGGGGAGACATAAAAAAGAACCCAGAAATGAGTTCTGCAGAATGAGCAGTGTATTGAAAGTCTGCTGAACTTCAGACCAGGCTCCTAAAGATACATTTCAGCTGTGATTGTTAGTGACAGAGAAATATAAATGGGCCCTTTCTGCTTGCACTTGTCACATGGGACAAGCTGCCTTTGTGCAAAAGAGTCTTTATGAGCTTCACTTATTTGGCAATTTTTTTCCTGTGCCCTTCTGCCTAAGAATAAACCCCCAAATTTTAGTAGTTGCATTTTGAAAATTGTTACATTTGTTTAGTTGTAGTGAGCACTCTTGCAGTGTCGTCTTTACTGGGAAAGAGGAGAGGCCATGAATAGAAAACTGTTGTTTATATCTATATTCCCTGATTACTCTCACTAGCATGCCAAATACCTAATGAAAAACTGCCTTGTGAATTGTTAGTTTGTTTGTTTATCTATTGAACAAAGCCTGGTCTGCTGATGTGATCTTATGGTTCCATAGTGCTAGACTAATATGCTAGAAGTGGCATTAATCTGAAGCTCTGTCTTGGCATCTTTAGCCCCACCTGTGGGATTAATGCAAGAATTTGTTTGCTTCCCCCCTTCCCTTCTGCCTTTACTATTAATTAGCACAGTAGTACTGGATGCTTATTATGTTCAAATCGGAAAGGAAAAAAACCTGTTACTTAAGGGTATAATAAAGCCAAACTTTTTTATTTTTATTTTTACAAATTGGTGGTAGCATTTATCTCACTTGAGAAGCAAAAATAGTGGAGCCTGTATGGAATGAAAAAGGAAATAATTTTCCTGTCCCTGCTACAGATCCAGATGCTCTCACCGTGAGAGAAGCTGTCACTGTACCAGATTTAGTTTTACATGAGTTACGTTCATCCTTTGGCATGTCTTGGTATACTATAGCATGCTTAAAGACAAAGTGATAGACATCTGAATAGCTTAAAAATCATCAAATGATAGTATTTATTTATTTTACAAAAATGTGTAGTAGGCAATATTCCCTGACAGAATAAGCATATGAGTGTTGGTATGCCTGTGTTTAGAACCTCAATATCCCTTTACATGTTACTCTATACTCTTCCTTTAGATTTAGAGAAGATTTAGTTTAGTTTTCACAAAGGAAAAACACAAATAACTCTACTAACCGCTGTGCTGAAGTCATTAGGTAACAGCCTCAATTAGCATAATACACAAAATGCAGAATAAATACAGGAAAAGCAAGACTGACTTAGCCTTGAAATTTCTGCTGTGACTGTATTACCTTGATAGAAGGGTTTATTCAGTAGACCTGCCAGACAACTGGAGACTCAAACAGTTAAAGAATAAATTCTCAGTTTTAATCTTTTTCTGGGGTGGGGAGGGGCAGGAAGAACCTTTGTAACCAAGGTAGTAATTAGTCTGAAGTAGCATAGATTAGTCCTGCTTAGAGTGGAATTTAATTATTTGGAAGCAATTAAATTAACATAGGCTGAGTCTGCTGAGCTTGAGGGTGGGTTGAGAACAGGCGTTTGTGTCAAAATCCAGTAGTTAAAGCTGTGCTTTTGGATAACTTAACTTTATAATTGAACATAACTTTCATCTTGCAGTTTTCACTAATTCAAAGACAGCTAGTTTTCTGTAAATGAAATGGCTCTTCGTGGTAGAAAAAAAACCTGGCTGGATTGAACTTTGGTTCCTAGTCAGTAATGGCCAGGCAGATAGGACATCCCCTCCTGTATTACACTTGAGATTTCTGCCCCTCCGCACTTCCCCCACCTTTTCCCCCTGCTGATACCGCTGCACAGTTTCCAGGGAAGAAGGGAGGGATTGAGTGATTTTCCCCCTCTGATTTGATTTGAGTCAAGATTCACAGGATGCACATGATACGCACGGGTCATGGGGTGGGAGGAAGCACTTTGTGCCATACTGGTCGATCTGCCACCATGGTTAAAGGAGGGAAGACACACAGCCACTACTGGTGGAGCCACAGAAGTGTCAGGAAGGCATGTGGCAAGAACAGGTCCACTTTGTGTTGGAGCTGCTGGTCTTTTTTGTTTTAAAAAAGAATGGTAATGGAGGAACCAAAGACTCAGTGGTCTGTTAGTACCATCCTTTCTGCAGTGGAAAAGAGAAGACGGTATTGGTCAAGAAGTGGTGCTTGTTGTAGGCAAGGTGAAGGTTGGGATCAGATTTTCAGCAGAGGGCTTTGGTGAGAAAGGGCCAGGGCGATGCCGCCCATTTGTTCTGGCTGCAGTTTCTTGGTGATGGCTGCATCTGTCACTTGGCGAAAGGTTCTCTAGAGCATACAAGTTCTTCAGTGTCCCTGGCTCCTCCTACACGTAAAGTAAAACGTTGGCAGTGGCTGCTGCTGCAGCTGCTGTAAGTGTAGGGCTGGTGGACAGTGGGGTGTTCCCTCTCTGATTTACCAGTCAGGAGGGGAGGCTGAAGGACTTTGTTAGCATGTAGACCAGCTGATCCCTTGTCCATTGCCTGACTTCCAGTTAAGAAATTGGATGCTGAAAACACCTTGTTTTGGGGATTAAAGTGGTGTCCCTTCCTCCCTCAAAAAAAAAAAAAAAAAAAAAAAAAAAAAAAAAAAAAGCCCAGTACTGCTGTAGTTGCTTTTGGCTATTTGACTGTCAAGTATAGTGCATTGTGTCTCTAGTGATTGCTTTAGGTTTCAAAGCATGTTGTTGTCTCGAGGTCTCAAAATTCCCTTGAACATGTGAGACTTTTCTGTTTTCTGCTGGCTGTAGGTTTGCATTCAGCAGTGGAGAGTAATAACATTTTAAGACGTAGTCAGATACGTATGCGGAATGTGGTTTGGGCATATGTTTTAAAAAGAGGAACACAAGTTCAGATGTATGCATTTCCAATGACAGACCATTTTTAAAAGTTGCTCAGTTTACGGATAATCTTTTCAAATTTCTCTTGCTGGGTTTTCAACTAAGCAGGCTAATGGTGTGTGTCACTCAGGCAGCCAGATTTCAGCAAAACAGCAAATAGACCCAAAGAGACCTAGTCATCCTTAACTTACTATGAAACCCTTTGCAAGCTGGTGGCTTCAAGAATTGAGTTAGAATGTAAAGGGAATGTGAAAAGAACCAAGCCCAGCTGGCTGTGTTTCTCCTCAGAAAGCTACTGCCCTGTGTTTTGAACACAGACCACAAACACTCAGGGAAACAGTGACTGTAATCTCCCTTCTTAGCCTCTTACATGTCCAGCTAGAAAAGGCAATAAAGGCTTTTCCAAACGTCTCATTTTCTGGGCTGGATTCCTTGGAGAGGAGAAAGGAGGGCAAGGAGCCAGCATCTGTGGGATGCATCTAGGTTTTAATGCCTGCTGATTATAGTGCAGAATCCTGCTGTGTTTGTGGTTTGTGTTGTAGCAGCATCCTACAGCAGTATGAACTCTGCTTGCGGGACACTGGGTGAAGTTTAACCTGACAAGCCCTTTTGCAGGGTCTGCAGTCCAGTAATGGGTAGAGAAAGGTGATGTTTGGAGACATTTTTGTTTTGCTTCCTAGTGGCAAATAAATCTTCTCCACAATTTATTCATTGTACTGTGAATGAAAGACTGGGTGTTTTGATTTGGAAAGGGAATCTTATTTATAGTTCTTGAGTATAAACAAACTGCGGGGAGGAAGCCTCATTGGTAACCAAAACAGCCTTATTAGACCATCTTGTAAGACTGAGTTCTGGGACAGCAAGTAATAACCCTTACGGTGTTTTGTATCAGTGACAAGTGTGTGTGTATGTGTATTTTTAGAAGGGCTTCCAAAGGATAGCCTGCTTCTTGTTGGGTTTGTTTATGGTTCTGTGTTATGCAAAACACGGTATATTCCCAGCTCAGCTTTCCTCTGTTTTAAGTTCAGGCTGCCTTTATCTGCCCCCTGTGAACTACTGACTGGCGTGGTGAGCGGGAGGCTGGTAAATGATAGAGCTGTCTTTCCGCCTCAGTTTCCTTATGAATGGCATCAAACGGTAATTGCTTTTCATTCTGCACATCAGAAAGAGCAAGATACAGAGCTGGGTTTGCTTTTCCCCAGGGTGGCGAGGGTGTGACTGATGGAACAGAGCCAGAAGAGTTTGGCGAAGTAGCCAACTGTAAAGAGAATATTCTGTTTTTTGTGATGATGGATGGCACTTAGGAGGCAGCTGAGCTTGAAAGCCATTTCTCATGCTAAGACTCTGTGATGTGCAGGTCAGGCATTGAGCAAATGCAAGCCTTCAAAGTGCAAGCTAATAGCTTGGCACGTTATGCCTGAGAAGCAGCAAGTGATTCAATTTTAGTTCCTAGGAATGTGTGTGGGTTGTGTGGTTTTTGGTGGGGCTTTTTTGTGGATCATAACATCAAGTAATTTTAATGTTTTCCTAATTGCATGATGATTTGTTTCTAAGTTCAGAAATATCTTAATGAAGACTTGGTTAATAAGGACATATATTTTTGTTTCTAAATATAATAAATTGTTCTAATATCAAAGAGTAATTCTATTTAACTGCTGCACATACATTTTTTTATCCTCTAAACAGCATTTCAGGTTATTACCACAGCTGGGCGGGTGTTAAAATATTGGCTCCTCATTTTCTGTGGAGCAAACTGACACCTACCTGGGACAGAGCATCTTTGTGAGTTGCTTTCAAGTAAAATGGTCATGGAGTAGTGATGGTGAGATTTGACAGGAAAATCTGTAGTGGAGGGAAGCTACATTCTTATAGGATAACAGGTGTAAGAGGCACTTCTACACTAATTTGACAGGCAACGTACTTAGCTCTTGGAGAGTTTATAGTGTCTTATGTACCTCTGATTTTGTAAAGGAAAAATACTGTCCGGAATAGATGCTTTCTGGTAAATACCAAAATACTGAGTTTACTCCTGAGTTTCAGAGCTGTCTTTTGAAGAGATGTAAACTTTGAACAGTGGCTTTTATTTGGAGTTGGAGTTTGAGAAGCGAGATAAATTAATACATTTTTATTTTGAATGCCCAATAAATGACAAAGTATCTATAGAAACAAGAAAGTCCAAAACAATTATAAAACTTGGATTTTTCTACTAGGAGATAAACCTCTGAGACTCGGTCACTAGCACACATGTTCTCTACTGCTCCATGAATACGGGAAATTCTATTCTTCAAACTGCTTGGGAAAATGTTAAGCACTGTACTTGCTTCTGTTTAAAGGATTAGGTTGAGAACCGTTCTCCCTACAACAATGTAATCTATTATTCAAAACATATTGACTGCACAAATAGATTTTGTGAGATTTGTATTCTTTAAGCAGCAGCATCTTGACAATAAGTACGTTTATTTTAGCATGCCTGAAACTCCCTGTGTTTGTCATCTGTGCTGGTTGATTGGATTTCTTAATCACAAAGGTGGAGCTCAGTTTTACAAGAAGGCATTGACATAGTAATTATGAATGTAACTTTTTAATGTTTATTGTAATAAAAGTTATAATATCCTATATTTTGAAAAGTATTTTTCAGGACACAGAAGTGTATTCATATCTTGATACACAAGTGCACTCTGTTGCAGTTTTCTTAAGAATGTTTCAGATTAGCAGCGGGCCTTAAAGTGTTCAGGTGAAATAGGAACGTAAACTCTTTAGACTTCCCTACTAGCCAGGAAGGTCCATTGTGTTCATGTAGAATGAACTCTCTTTACAGTTTTAATTCAATGACAACAGCATATGCTGCTTACTAGTTAGCACATAAGTTCAGTACAGGACAAGAATCTGCTTCAAATATCTTAATCTACTTTTTATGTGATATTGGGCAGTTCCCAAAGTCCCAACAGGAGTTAAGTACATCTATGGTCCTAAAAGTAGTTCTTTTTCTGGGTCTTAATTCTGTATTTACAAAATGCATTCCTGTTCCTCTCTTACTATATCTGGATGTTATGAGGACAATTAGGAAAATGTTGTAAGGTATTTGTATCCTGTTGTAATTATGATCTTATAAAATCACGTGGTAAGACTAGGGTGTCTGCTTACAGAAGCAGGAATTTTTTCGCCCTCTCAAATATTTATGTTGACCAGAATTTGGAGAACAGTGGAGTACCTCAGCCTCAAAGGGCCAATTTAACATAATGCCAGCTATGGTGTAAGATGTTGACTGCACAGTTATTGAGAACATTCAGTTAGTGATTGAATATGGTGGTGTGATTTAATTGAATTAATGCTAAAACTATGTCCCTGTAACCAGGGGCCTGGCAACCTTATTTATTTAATTGGGTCCTTGGTTGTTCTTAACATTAGAAATACGTTGACCATATGGATACATTAGACATTAAAAAAAATAACTAAATAACTGATCTCTATAGGAGAGATCAGAAAGAAGATGTGGGTATAAATACCTTTTGTGTAGATTTGGTATGGTTGTGATGGGAATTTATCGACTCTGGAAACTTTTAATTGATTTATAGGAAATGTTGAACAGACAGTAGGTTGCTTACAACGTGAATGTCAGTTTCCTCAGAATGTAGGAATAATGAATCTATTCCTGTTTTATATGCAAAATATTGTGTTCTCTCAAAATCATTAAACAGACTAAAATGTATTCATCCAGTTCAGGGTGACCCTTGGCAAAATCTTTTTTCTTTCTTTCTACACGTGAAGGAAAGACACAGTGATACTACCTAGTTTTAAGCAAGAGCTAGAGCAACAGATAGATGATGCTAAATGTAATTTCTGCTTGATTCAAGTTCACAATATTCAGGTAGAATTTCTGTCTGATTTTTAGAGAGATAACAAACTCAATACCACGAGAAAGGAATATGGAATGTTTCTATTGCGTTTTCATAATCACACATTTTGATAAATTGATGCTCCAGACTTTGGCTGACTTGGTGCTAATATTGTGATACATTTTCTTATCAGGCTATTAAAGCAAAACTTTTTTTTTCTTCCCTAATAAAGCAATAAAGTGGCATAAGGCATGCAGTTGCTACCAGTAGCGCACTTGGCATTGCCATACCATTACTTACTGTGGTTTGGTTTGCCAGTGCTGCCCTTTTTTTATAAATGAAAAGAATGCTGGCCACCAACTTCTGCCCAGTAGTGACTTAGCCAAATACTAGCTAAAGATTATGAAAATTACTGTTTCATTTTGCATTTGTCTGTACCTGATGCTTTCTGCAGCTGTTTAATGTTGTTTCAGGTATTAAATATGGATCAGTTAAGAAGCTGTATGAGCATGAATATTGTTTGGAAATAGTCTTCATTTTTCTTCTGCAGTGTCTTGGTATGGCTGGCACTTTTCCTGGGTGTGGCTGTGTGCGCCTTCTGAATTTGCCAGTCCCGAGCTGTTTTCCCTGCAAGTTCTACAATTTTTTTTCGTGGTAAAGCCCCTATTTTTTCACCAGCCTTTGTTGTGAATCTTCCTGCAAAGTTATGAGGAATGAATAGGGTGGCTTTTAACAAATTTATTTTCTGCGACTTTCAAAAGCTGCCTCACTTGCAGACAGTGGCATGGGCAATTGGTCATCCTGTGAGTGGTGGATGGCTTGAAATATTGTATGGGGCAAATGCATCCCAGGTAGCAAAGGTGCAGACTTTTGCAAGACAAGATTACAGAAAGCTACTACTGTACAACATTGACCCTGATCACCAAATCACAATGATGCCGGAAACCATTTTGGTAAGGACAGAGGGGAATAAAAAAAAAAGCTCATTTTTGTTTTCTTTCAAAGTGTATAAAGAAGAATCAGAAGAAGTTACAAAATTGTATTTGTCTTCCAAGTAACCATGCTAACTTGTTGTCTACATTACACTTTTGTACCTACTGATGTATTGTCTGGTTTCTTGGCCATACCTAAAAACGACACTGCTTAGTGCTGTATTTCAGCTGATTATCATAGATCTCTTCTCATGTACGTAAGAAAGAAATTTTTTACGACGAGGGTGGTGAAATGCTGGCACAAGTTGCCCAGAGAGGTGGTAGATGCCCCATCCCTGGAAACATTCAAGATCAGGTTGTGCTGGACCCTTAGCAACCTGATCTAGTTGAAGATGTCCCACTTCATTGCAGGGGGTTGGACTAGATGGCCTTGAAAGGTCCCTTCCAGCCAAAACTGTACCATGATTCTGTGTGGTTATAGGAATAACAGCAGGAAGCTGAAAAAAATCTATTTAATTACTAAATAACTGTTACTCTTAACTAGATAAGGTGGCTTAAGTTTGGCACTTGAGCGTCCCAAACATCTTGCCTTCCTTTTCACAGTTAAAATTGTTTTCTTCCACTGCTGGAAATGCTCAGTCTTTGTGGAAATAAAGAGTGGGATTTGCTTTTTATTTTTGTAAAGAGAAGACTTCAAATTGTAGTTTCAAGAGTCCTTTATTACCCAGATTTTGTTGACATGGATTGTCATGGACTTAAGTGTCCAAACAGGACTTGCCCAATGTGCAGTGTTCTTAGAAACCCCGTGCTGCTGTATTGGGAAATAGAGCTATTAGCTGCAGCTAAGAGGAAGCATGTAAAACAGTTCTTCTCTTTGTCAAGGCTGTATACTCAGCATAATAATAGAACTCCATGCATTACAAAACGTGAAATTCTAGTGTTATTAACAAAAGAAGTAATAAGCTGCTATTCCAGTTTGGCATCTCTTTTGGAATTTCTTTACAGGTTAAAGGTTTAGGCAAAAGGTCTGTGCTTATGTGATTAGAATTGCCTGGGGGTAAATTGGAGCTGAAAATTGATGGGGTATTAGTACAAAGTGGGACAGCTCTATGTGATTCAGAGTTATTTAGAAGCTCCCTGTATCAGCGATTATTTTCACTCAGTTTTTGCATTGATATACACTAAGACTTTAGCAACAACCATGGAACAACTCTTCTGAGGTTTTTACAGTCTGAGAAACATCTTGCTTCCAGACCCAGTATCTTTTATCTCTTACAAGACTGTTCTGAAAATGATCAAGGAATAGGTGGAGGAGAGATGAAGCAACAGAGCACTGCTACAGCCATGAAGGCTTAGTGAACTTTCATGTCTCTCCAGCATTAGCAATATTGCTCTGTTTTTACAAGTAAACAGCAGCCCGAAGGTTGCAGTCACAGTATGGTTGTTTCAACTTTGCTAAAAGATACGTGCGTCTTCTGTCATTTGCTTGAATGACATTTATTAGGGTCCAGTATCATCAAGGTGAAGTGAATCCTGGCAGTTACTCCTCTGAGGGAATTCTAATTTGAAGTCTCCTAGGTGGCCTGTGTTTCATGCTGTTTAGTTGCAAGATCTTTGTGTTCTGCCAAAAAAAAAAAAAAGTGAAGTATATATTCCAAATGTTTGTCTTGTTTTTTTAAGCAGAGAAGTGGTAGTGGTTTTATGGTATAACAGAATGGCAGATTTTCTTGATGGTAATTTTCTGGTATGCGGGGTACTGCAGCCACTTTGTTTCCGATGTGTATATTATGACATATTTGACAATATTGGAAGCCGGGGAATTGGAATTACATTTAATGTGTTGCTTGTTTCTCTCAAAATACAGTTTCTGTTTCTGTCAACCTTAAGTAAGAGGTGTTAAATGGAACAGGTGAGCTACAGCAGATGGAACCCCTGACTGTGCTGATATTCAGAAGGTACATGTTCCTGCTCCAGAAGTCTCAGCTGAGCCACCTACTTCTTAAACTATGTTTATGTGAGCTTTTTTTTTTAGTGTCCTCCAGGTGCTACTGGTAACTTCTTCAGGCCCATATAGGTGACTGTGAGATATTTGGATGTGTCTGGTTATATTAGTGTTTATCTGAATTCCAGTTTTGAGGCCTTAGCAATCCCCGATGTCTGAAATAATGGATCTCTAAGGACGCTGCCTTCTGTGACACCTGTGAGTCTGAACTGCGTGTGAATTGTTGTTGTTGCATATTGGTGAGAGATGGTGAAGGATGTAACACTGCTAGCGAGAATGAGCTGAAACAAATGGTGGAGTAGGTGACTTTTGCTTTGTCTATATCTTAATGAAGTTTGATTGTAAAATACAGTCATGATGGTTATGTCTGCTTGCAGACAGTTTAGAAACAGGGTGACTGTAGAAAAGATCCATAAAAATGAGTAAAAGATTAGAGAGAGAGTAATTAGAGACTTAGTGCTTATGAGAAACAGAAGTGAGAAATGCCTTTGCTATATCGGAAAACAGCAGGTAGCAATACATGTGTTCATTTGGCAGGAGACACATAGCAGGATTCAATCACTAAACCAGATGCTGGAAAACTCGCTTTGGAGGCGAGTCATATGCTTTTGACAATGAGGATGATTAATCTTTTGAACAAATTACCATTTGGGAACAACACTGTAGTCATCCTTTGAAGTGTTTAAATAGAAACTGGTTAGCTTTTTGGAGGTGGAAATCTTTACTGGATGAAATTTAATGCCCTGTGACAGGTACAACAGGTAATTTTGGTCCTTACATTTAGGAATGCTCTTGCTTCCTAGCTTAGTACTCTGATGTGTTCTTAACTGCTGCATGTGGTACAGTCACCTTTGCTTAGTGTGTTTTTTTGTTTGTTTGTTGTGGTTTTTTTGTTTTGTTTTGTTTTTTTGCTAAAATGTGATGTGGTCTTAGGGTGCAGATGCAAGTGCACAAAAGACTTTAAATGCTCACCTCTTGGCATTATAGAAGCTTCTGCCATCTTATTGAATCTCTTTAATAGGTAGCTTCTCTTTGATTTGTGCATCTTCCTTTTGCCATATTGTTCAAAACTCAGTAACTTCCTGTGTTGCTTTTTGAGAAAAGAGCCATTTCTTAGGATCGTGAAGGTACAGTTTCACTATGTTCTTTTTCTTACTGTAATAAGCCATATTATAAGAAAGGTTTGGTCTTTAACTTACTGGTGTTTTAACTTTTTATTATTTATGGTTTCAGGCTGTACTCGGAAATATTTTGGTGCCTTCAACAATGCATTGGGATGAACCTGTACTATTGTGCTCTGCAGCATTGTTTTCGTAGTGTTGTGGGCTCTTCTCATTCTTGTGGGGTTGAAAACACAACTATGTTTTTTATGTGGTACCTCAGAAATCCAGGGGGTCTTACTCATATTTTTTTGCTTACTGGGTTCATTTCATTCCCCACCGTGTGTATTTTGTTGCAGTAAAATGTTGATCTAAACAGTTCTGAGGTGTTGCTGTTTAAGTTAGTGTGCTTTAGCTTTAACAGCAGAACAAGCAAGGTAAGCATAGTAGCTATGATCAGGTGCATTTTTGGTTGTTGCCTTTCCCTGAGGTGGAATGACCCCTGTGATAATACTGTATTGTCCTTGAAAGACTTTTTCAGTTTCCTTTCCGTTTTTATTTGTTGTATTCTTGCATTAATTTTTAAGAGTGTGTGTATCAGAGGTACCAACTGGAAGAAGGGAGGCAGCTTCTTTCCTTGGGGCAAATGAGTCTGCGTGTGGGAGAGGAGTTTCCACAGACAGCATGACACCTGGCAAGTGCTGCAGAAAGTCACAGCTCACATGAAGCGTCAGAAGCTACACTGAGGAGCAGAGAGAGCTAGCAAGGCCCCAGACACTGGCAAGTACTCCGTAAGGACTAGAAGCAACTCAACTAGATTATAGGCTCACAAACCTACTGACTAGGCTCAAGCTGAGCCCAGAAAGAGTATTCATTGGTAGGGACAAGGCTCTGTCTTGTGTTGGACCAGTCACACTGGGTTTTCTTTTCTTAGCTGATCTGTTACCACAGATGTTTCGATAAGACTTGTCTTTTCACTTTTTAAAAGCCCCTGGACTGTTTTTGGCAGCTTGTTGTAGGACAAATTCACTGGACAAATTCAGTTCTAGCTCAGGCCAGCTTCGAGTCCTAGGAGGGCATCACAGAGCAGTTAAGCAGGAGCAGTGGACTTCAGTACTGGATGACTTGCAACAACAAAGGCTGCAGTTGCTGTGGAATATACCTATGGCAGGAGCCAGAAGAAATTTGAAGAACAGCTGTGTGGAATCTGAGTAATACCTTGTATTTGTGGTATGCTGTCTGTGTACTAATTTTCTTCCTTATTTATTGGG